>NW_006964773.1:0-741 GCF_000164805.1 Carlito syrichta
CGTGATTTTTGGCTATCTTTAAAAATATGTACAACATACTCAGTAACCTCAAAACCCCAGGCCCAAATCCAGTTGATGCAAAGCGGAAGTAGGATTAAAGGGTACATCTTAAGTCAAGAGTTACATACAAATATGCCGAGATGGTTCTTGAGGAATTGGAACCCAAGATTCCTGGTTCCCTTTTCAAAAGACACCATAAATATATGGCGAAATAGAAGCCCATATTGCTGATTAAACCTTATCAAGAGACTTTTTAGATTAGGCGATTGAGAACTCCAAGAACCGAATTCCCTTTCCGTTCTCAGCAAGATGCCCTGATTTCCCGTGTCTAAGTGCATTCAAAAACTATGTATACAAAAATGAAGATGCTCAGATATTTCCTAGGGACGTGGAATCCATGATTCCTGGTTACAATTTAATAATTCATACTAAATATTTGGCAACTGCAAAATCCTCGGCCTCATACCAAATAAAAGCACAAACGGAAATTTAAGGATTACCAGGCTCATCTTAAGACCAGAGTTACATCCATATACGGCGAGAAGATTCTTCTGTTCCAGAATCCTGGCCGTAGTTGTCCGGAGGAACCTAAAGGACTTACACTATCAGATAACCGTTTACAACACTCAAGAGGACAAGAATGTTGCCGGAGTCCTGAAATGACTGATTCAGAATACCCAGAAACCAAATATCTCCCAAACATGTGACGAGTTCGAAGCGCTGATTCTTGTTTATCCCGTA
>NW_006964774.1:0-1128 GCF_000164805.1 Carlito syrichta
TAGTTAAGGCAGCTCACCTATCGCCTCACTCACCGGTAGATGAGTTAATTTAGCTCACTGGTAGGCTCAATGGCTGGCCGACTAGTTAAGTCCTCTGACCAGTCGACTCACTTGCCAGTCGACTATAGTCAACTCATTAACCAACTAGGTATGTCAGCTAGTTAACTCGTTTACCAACTAGCTGAAACAGTTAGCTAACTCATTAACCAACTCGTTAAGTAGACTAGCTATCTCATTAGCCAACAAGCTAAGTCAGCTAGCTGTCAGCTAGCTAAGCAGCTACCTAGCTAGGTCAGCTAGCTAAGTCAGCTAGCTCACTAGTTAGATAACTATTTAAGTCAGCTACTTAAGTCTGCTACCTAACTAGGTAGCTAATTAGTTAAGTCAGCTAGTTATTCAGCTATTTAAATAGTTTGCTAACTATTTAATTCAGGTATTTAAGTAAACTAGCTAACTAGTTAAGTCAGTCAGTTAAGTCAGCGACCTAAGTAGAAGTCACCTACCTAATTCAGTTAATTAAGTCAGCTTTCTATTTAAGACAGCTGGTTAAGACAGCTAGCTAGTTAGTTAGCTAATGAGTTATGATGGCAGGTTGAATCAGGTAGTGTGCTAGTTAACTAACTGGTAAAGTCAGCTGTTTGAGTCATCTAGCTTGCTAATTAGCAAACATGTTGAGTCAACTGGGTGAGTAGGCTAGCTAGCTAGTTAGTTAAAGTGTTAAGTCAGTTGAATATGTCAGCTAGGTAGCTAGTTAGTTTATGAGTTAAGCCAGCTGCTTGAGCCACCTAGGAAGCGAGTTAGTTAAAGAGTTAAGTCCGAAGATTAAGTCAGTTAGCTAGCACGTTAGATAAAGAGTAAGCTAACTAGCTAGCTGGCTGGTTAAGTCAGGTAGCTAGCTACGCTGCTAACTATTTAAATCAGCTTCTTAGCTATGTAACTAGTTAGTTAGCTAACTTTTTAAATCAGCTGGTAGCTAGTTAGTTAGCCAACTATTTAAGTCAGCTGTCTTGCTAGGTAGCTAGCTCATTTATTCTGCTAATTGAATCAGCTGACTGGCCAATTGACTAGCTAGGTAGTGAGGTAGTTAAGTCAGTTGGCTAGCCAGCTGTCTAGCTAGTTTATTCAGCT
>NW_006964775.1:0-725 GCF_000164805.1 Carlito syrichta
ATATAGCTAGCTACCTGACATATCTAGCAGAACTAACTAGCTAGTTAGCTAGCCAGCCAACTGAATTAACTAGCTGAAATAAATAGCGAGCCAATTGTCTACGCATCTGATGTAACTAGCTTTTCAATAGCTAGCCAGCTTTCTAGACAACTGACTTAAAAAGCTGACTTATCTAGCTTGCCAGCTGGTTAGCCAGCTGACTAAACTAGCTGACTTAACTAGCTGGCCAGCTGGCAAGTCAGCTGACTCTATTACCTAGCTACCTAGCGAGCCAGCAGCCTAGCCAGCTGACTTAACTAGCTGACTTAATGAAGTAGCTAGCTTTCTAGCCAACAGACTTAACTAGCTGGCTACCTAGCTAGACAGCTGAATAGCCAGGTGACTTAACTAGGTGACATAACAAGATAGCCTTATGGCTAGCTAGCTCACTTAACTATCTACCTACCTACATAGCCCACTGACTTGTCAGTTGACTTAACTACCTAACTACCTAGCTAACATGCTGACCAGCAAGCTGACTTAACTACGTGACTTAACTAGCTAGCCAGCTGGCTAGCCAGCTGATTTAACTAGCTTTCAACCCTGCTTTGAAGCTGGCTAGACAGCTGACTTAACTAAATGACTTAACTAACTACATAGCTAGACAGAAAATTTAATTAGCTGACTTAACTAGCTAACTACCTAGCTAGCCAGCTGACTGGGAAGATGACTTAAGCAGCTTCCTT
>NW_006964776.1:0-635 GCF_000164805.1 Carlito syrichta
CAGGCTCCAGTAGTCCACCACCTCAGACCCCCAAAGTCACAGCCCGATTGTCTGCCAATCCACCATCTTTTGGAATCTCTATGCCCAGGTCTGGGGCATCCTTCCCAAATGATCTGTCTGTTCACGATGATGCCAAATCCATACAAAAATGGATGCTCTTCTTTTTTTCCTCTTTTCCTTTTTTTTTGAGTTGGAGTCTCACTCCATTGCCCATATTGGAGGGTGGTGGCTTGCACCCAGCTACCACAGCATCGGCCCGCCAGGCTCCAGAGAGCTTTTCCTCAGCCTTCCAAGGAGCTGGAAAGACAGGCATGCAACACCACACCTGGCTCATTTTGGATGGAGAGTAGAGACAAGGTCTTGCCACGTTGCTTGGGTGGGTCTTGGCTCATGTGCTGGGGTCTGCCACTGGCCTCTGCCTCCCAAAGGGCTGGAAATATGAGGCTAAGCTCCCAAAACAGCTTTGATTTTTCATCAAAAACAAACCAGAAGCCTTGGCGTGGTGGTCTAGGCCTCGAATCCTAGTGTTCTGGGAGCCCGAGGCAGAAGGATGGCTAGAGCCTACGAGCACACGGTCAGACTGAGCCAAGCAGGGATACCCCATCTCTGGACCCAGCCAAACAGGTATTCTGGGG
>NW_006964777.1:0-992 GCF_000164805.1 Carlito syrichta
AGGTTTAATCAGCAATCTGGGCTTCTATATCACCACATTTTTAGTGTGTCTTTTGAAAAGGGAACCAGGAATCGTGGGTTCCAATTCCACAGGACTGTATGGGAGTTTCCCTCTTGATATCCAAACAACTGGAATTCTATGTCACCAGGAAATATCTCGGCGTCTTGCTGAGAATGAAGCACGAATTTCAGTAATGGGAGTCCTAATATAAAGAACACTACACGACCTGTTGCTACGGAAGATTAAGGAATCTTGGTTACATGAGTCCTGCATCCCAAAAATCTACTGAACGTCTTGCTAAGAGATAACAACTAGCCGGGCTCGGTGGCTCAGCCTGTAATCCCACGCCTTTGGGAGGCTGAGGTGAGTGGATTGCCTGAACCCGTGGGTTCGAGACCCGCCTGTCCAGCGAGACCTCATCTCTACAATAAATCAAAAAACCAGTCGGGCGTGGTAGCACATGCCTGTAATTCCGGCTACTTGGAAGACTGAGGTGGAAGACCGGAGTCCAGCAGGTAGAGGCTGCAGTGGCCGGGAGCGTGCCACTGCACTCCATCCTGGGCGAAAGAGTGAGACTCCAACTCAAAAAAAAAAAAAAAAGAGATAACAACTAATTATGTTTTGGGAGTAGGAATCTGGATAATGGGAGTCCTCATATACAGGAAAATGCACTGTCTATTGCTAAGGACGAATAAGAAATCTGGTTTATACGTGTCCTCAATCCCAAAAACAAACTTCAGGGTGTCTTGCTTTGGGCTAAACACAAATTTGGGTTTTTGAAGCATAATCTAGGGAAATGAAATTTGCATATACAGGCAACAGCATGGACTTTTCCTAAGAAAAAATAAGGAATCTGGGTGACAAGTGTTCTCAATCCCCAAAAAACTACAAGGCGTCTTCTTAAGGTCTGAACAAGCATCAGGATTTTGAGGCATATATCTGGGAAAGGGAGTACTCATATATAGGCAACTGCATGGCTGTTGCTAAAATAT
>NW_006964778.1:0-393 GCF_000164805.1 Carlito syrichta
GGGGCTATAAGGTGCCGAGCATGGGGGACCCCATATGTGGGCAGCAGGGGGAAGGACTGAGAGCAGAAGGTTTGCAGGATAATGAATTTCTTTCCTTCTTTCTTTTTCTTTCTTTCTTTCTTTCTTTCTAACTTTCTTTCTTTCTTTCTAACTTTCTTTCCTTTCCTCTCTAGGTTGCCCAGGCTGCACTCAAACTGCACAACTCAGGCTATTCTCTGGGCCTGAGCCTCCCTAACTGCTGCGATCACAGGCTTTCCATTTGGTCGACATCCTGGTCTTCCTGCCTGGTCTTGAACTCTGGCTTGGAGTTGATCCTGCCACCAAGGATTGCCCTCAACTAAGGTCTTCTGGGTTTTGATTGGAGTCGAGGCAGGTGTTTGGTATTGGTGCCCA
>NW_006964779.1:0-6422 GCF_000164805.1 Carlito syrichta
TATGATAGTCCCCATCTCTTTTCCATCCCGTTGATATGCTGAATATGGTTTACAGACATTGTATGAGGTTAATGCTGTGTTAGAAAGACAGCAAAATTTTTAGTTACTTTAATTTTAGGAATTACAGCATTAATAAGTTATTGCTACTTCAGTAACAGTTTCAGCTGTAGCTCTATCTAAGGAAGTTTATACAGCCACCTTTGCTGATCAGTTATCTAAGAATGTTTCTATTTCATTAGCTACTCAGGAGATTACAGATTGAAAGTTAGAGAGTAAAGTTCATACTTTAGAGGAGACAGTTTTAGCAGTAGGACAATAGCTTGTAACTTTAAAGATAAATTTGGCTCTCCGATGTCACTCTGAGTTTAAGTGGATTTCCCTCACTCCTTTGGAGGTGAATAAGTCTGTCCATAATTGGGACAAGATGAAGAATCATATCCTTGGAATTTGGAATCATTCAGACTTGAGTACAGACCTTACTAAATTACATCAAGATATGCAGGACATAACTGTTGCTGAAAAGCAGTTCCGTTCGTATGAATTGGCTAGTTCCATATTTAATAACTTCTCATTGTTTGTTAATCAAAAGTCATTGATGTCTATACTCATTACTGTGGGAATTTGCGGGACTGTTATTCTTGTGTTGCTATGCCTACTTCCAGTTATTTTTAGAGTGCTGAAGAAGAACATTTCTCAGCCCAACACTGAGTTTCATGGTTTTGTGCTCAAAAATAAAAAAGGGGGAGATGTTGGGAGCTGGCCACGGAGGTCCACTGAGCATTAGGGATCAGAGAGGACTGTGGACCTCGAGACTGCTAGAATGTGTTCAGGAGCCATTGACCCCATTGTCCTCCTCATTTTACCATGCAGCACAAGCAACCTAAAGGAACTCTGCTGGCCTAAGCTGAAGGCTCTGTGACTGTGACAGGCATGGCTCACTCTAGAAACCCATTGTTCCTGTTTCCCATAAACTGTGGTTTTGGCTTAGGTATTAGATATAATTCAAATTCAGGTCACATTTGGGAGGCTTTTATACAGTACAAGCCTCTTTATAAGATTAAAATGTATATTTGTAGAATTAGTATATACTTATGGAGAGCTGTTTTCAGCTTTTCAATGGTATAGATGACTATCTAGAGTTATCAGAAGTGGTCCAGCCCAAAATTTGGGCTGGGCCAAATTCTTGAGGGCCCAGAACGTACTTTGAACTGGGCTGCATTTTTTTAGGCTGGATTTAGCTACAGTTAGTTTAGGGTTTTTCTACCTATTATAGAAATTGAATTTATTTTATTCATAGAAAGTATTGTAGAATAGTCATGCTAACGTCAGGGAATCATGTTAGTTTAAGCCTGATCAATCATGATATTTTGAGGTTCAATAAGAATACAGTTAACTTTAGAAATTTCATTGTCTCTATTTTCTACTATTGTGGTTTTGGCCTTAGTACATATACAGTTTATATTTGGGTTTTATTTTTAGAAGCTTTGTTGCTGATGATCAGCTTTATATATTAGGATCAGGAATTAGATAGTTTCAGATAAATTAGGATAGATATATAGGACTTTAGAATAGCCATTTTGTTAAGAGATTGTAGTCTATTTTTCCAAAAAGTGGCCCTTGGACCCGTGAACCTTGGACTGGGCCACATCCTATAGAGCCCAGCGCGATCTTTGGACTGGGCCACATTCTTTAGGAATTGGTTTAAGCTATAATTAAGAGCTTTCGTAGCATCATGTAAGTAGTATTAGCATAGAATAGAAAGGTAATAAAGTTTAAGTTAGTCATCATGGGTATTGAGTGAGCTTTAGAAGTTATTGATCATCATAACATCATTATGCTAGTAGGGATTGTTGCACTGCTTTTGAAGAGCATTAACTAGCAAAGGGAACAATAAGACAATCTTGGGGTTTGTCTTTCCTCACACCTGAGAAAACATCTGGTGGGTGGGGATGCCCCTCCTGCACTTGGCTTCATGTTCAAGTGAAAGACTTGTGAGACTGTCTAAAATTTGGAAATAAATACCTGCTGTAACTTTCAATAAATGGCTTCTGCTCATTTCACTGAACAGTTGTCCACTTTCTTTCTTTCTCTTTCTTCCTCTTTATATATCTCCTTCCATCTTTCTTTCTTTTAATATCTGTCCTTACATATTCACCAACACCACCACATCTTCCAAGGGACCCGCCAAAACTTGCAGGGGCTGGCCCCCCACAGTAAACGAGTTAACTAGCTGTCTTAACTAGTTGATTAACGAGTTAGCTAGGTGACTTAAAGTTTTGGCTGAGTAGGTGGACTACTTAGCTGGTTTAACACATTGGCTGACTACTTGGCCAATTAGCTGGTTTGACTAGTCGGCCGACTAGTTAGCTGGGTTAACTAGCTGACTAACGAGTTGGCCCACTAGTTAGCAGTGTTAACTTGTTGCCTGCTTTTTTGCTGACCAAGCTGGTCTGCTGACTATTTGGCCGACAAGTTAGCTGACCTAAATTGTCAGCCGACTAGTTAGCGGAGCTAACTTGTCAGCTTACAAGTTGGTCCACTTGTCGGCCGATTGGTTAGCTGACTTATCTAGTTGGCCGTCTAGTTGGCAGACCAGTTAGCTACTTAAAGAGTTGGCAAGGGAGTGAGCCGAGAGGTGAGTTGACTTATCTAGTCGGCGTGTGAATGAGCCGACTGGTCAGCTGACTAAACTAGTCGGCCAGTGAGTGAGCAAAGTGGTCAGCCGAAATTAGTTGGCTGGCGAGTGAGCTGACTGGTCAGAAGAATTAACAAGTCGGCCCTCGAGTGAGGCAAACTGTGAGTCGACATAACTATTGGCCGACAGGTGAGCTGATGGGTAAGCAGCCTTAACTATTTGTTCGGCTAATGAACCCACTGGTGAGCTGACTTAACTAGTTGTCTGGCGAGCAAGTGACTATTTAGCTGTCTTGTTGGCTTGCGAGTGAACTGACAAGTTTGTTGACGTGTTGGCTTGTGAGCAAGCCGACTAGATTGCTGACTGGTTGGCAGGCGAGCAAGCTGACTAGTTTGCTTCCCTATGGAAAATGAGTGAGCCCACTATTTAGCTGACCAGATAGCTGAGTTGCTAGCCGACTAGTTAGCTAAGTAACTAGCTGATTTGATAGCTGACTTGACTAGCTAGCTGAAAAGATAGCTGGCTATCTAGCTGACATAACTAGCTAGCAAACAAGCTAACTAACTCTCTAGTTTTTTGACTTAACTAGCCAACTATCTGACTACTGGCTAACAGACTTAACTACCTAGCTGATTAGTTGGCTGTCTAGCTAGTTGACTTAACTAGCTTGCTGATTAGCAACCTGACTAGCTAGCTGACTTAACTGGCTAGCTGGAGAGTTAGCTGACTAGTGGACTTAACTAGCTAGCTGGCTAGCTAGCTGATGCATCTAACTGACTAGCATGTTGGCTGTCTAGCTGGCTAGCCAGCTGACTTAACTAGTTAGCTACCGGGTTGGCTATATGGCTAGCCAGCTGGATTTAATAGCGACCTACCTGGCTGGCTAGATAGCTAGGCAGCCAGTTAGCTAGTTAGTGGGCTGGTCACCTGGCTAGCAAGCTGGGATAAAAAGCCAGCCATCTGTATGAAGAGAGGGACACGCAGCCAGCTTAACTAGCTAGTCAACCTGTTGTTCAGCAATCTAACCAAGTGGCTTAATTAGTTGGCCACTTTAACTGACCAGCCTACTAACAAGCTGGTTTAACTTGCCAGCCACATATCTAGGCAGCTGGCTAACCAGCTGACTTAACTAGGTGACTTAACTCGATAGACATCCTGCTAGTCAGCTGCCTTAAATAGCTAGTCACATAGCTAGCCAGCTGGCTAGCCAGCTCACTTAACTGCCTGACTTAACTAGCTAGTCATCCAGCTAACCAGCTGACTTAATTAGCTAACTACCTACCTATCCATGTGGCTAGAGCTGACTTAAATAGCTGACTTAGCCAGCTAGCCAGCTGGCTAGCCAGCTTACTTAATTAGCTTGCTACCTGGTTGGCTAGATGGCTAGCCAGCTCACTTAACTAGTTAGCTACCTGGCTGGCTAGCTGCCTGGCAACCATATAGCTGGCTAGCGAGCTGACCAGCTGGCTAGCCAGCTGACTTAAATAGTCAGCCGTCTGGCTGGACAGTGGGATAGAAAGCCAGCTTAACTAGACAGCCACCATGCTGGTCAGCTGACTAGCCAGCCGGTTTCATTAGCTGGCCACCTACCTGACCAGCCAGCTTTCCAGCCATCTTTACTTGCCAGCAACCTAGGTAGTCAGCTCACTAGCCAACTGACTTAACTAGCTGACGTAACTAGATAGCCATCGGGCTAGCCAGCTGGCTTAACTAGCTAGCCATCTAACTCGCTGACTTTTCTAGCTATCCAGTCTGCTACCAAGCTGACTTAATTAGGTAACTACCTACCAAGCCAGGTGGCTATCCAGCAGACTTAACTATCTGACTTAACCAGCTAACCAGCTGGCTAGCCAGCTGACTTAGCTAGCGAGATACCTAGCTAGCCAGTTGGCTTGCCACTTCAATTAATTAGCTGACTTCTCCAGTTAGCCAGCTAGCTAGTCAGCTGACTCAAATATCTGACATAACTAGTTAGACAGCTGACTAGCCCTCTGACTTAACTAGCTGACATCTCCAGCTGTCTAGATGGCTAGCAAGGTGACTTAACTAGCTAGCTACTGACCTATACCGCTGGCTTGCCTGCTGAAATTACCTAGCTACCTAGCTAATCAGCTGGCTAGCAAGCTGACTTAACTAGGTGACTTAACCTACTAGACAGCTGACTAGCCAGCTGACTTAATTAGCTAACTACCTTGCAAGCCAGCAGGGAAGCCAGATGAATTAACTAGCTGACTTAAATAACTAGCCAGCTGGCAAGCCAGCTGAATTAACTTGGTTGGTACCTCACTATCCAGCAGGCTAGCCAGCTGACTTAACTAGTTGACTTAACCAGCTAGACAGCTGGAACATCTAGCAGACTTAACTAGTTACCCTTCTGGCTACCCAGCTAACTTAACTAACTCTCTACCTAGCTAGCTTGCAGGCTAGTCAGTAGACTTAAGTAACTGACATAATTTGATATCCTGCTGGCTAGCCAGCTGACTTAAATAGCTGGCCTGCTTGACAGACAGCTGAATTACCTAGCTTGCTTTATAGCTAGCTAGCTGGCTAGCCAGATGACTTAACTAGGTGACTTAAGTAGGTAGCCAGCTGACTTAAGAAACAAACTACCTAGTTAGCCAGCTGGATATCGAGCGGACTTAACTAGCTGGCTTTGCTAGCTAGCCAGTGGGCTATCCAGCTGACTTAACTAGATAATTTAGCTAGCTAGCTAGCTCACAAATCTAGCTGACTTATAAAGCTAGCTTCCTAGCTAACCAGCTGACTTAACTTGCTGAAATAACTAGCTAGCCTGATGGATAGACATTTGACTTAGCTATTTAACTAACTAACCAGTTGGATAGCCCATGACTTAATGAGCTGACTTAACTAGCTAGCCAGCTGGATTCCAGCTGACTTAACTAGATGACTTAACCAGCTAGTCAGCTGGGCCAGCTGACTTAACTAACTGGCTACCTATCTAACCAGCTGGCTAGACAATTGACTTACCTAGCTGACTTAAACTAGCAAGATAGCTTGGCAGCAAACTTAACTAGCTAGCTACCTACCTAGCTAGCAGTCTAGCCAGCTGACTTGACTAGCTGAATTGAACAGCTAGCCTGCAGGCTTGCCAGCTGACTTAGCTAGCTGACTTGAACAACTATCCTGCTGGCTAGCAAGCTGATTTATCTAGCTAGCTACCTACCTAGTCAGCTGGCTAGACAGTTGCCTAAACTAGCTGACTTAACCAGCTAGCCAGTTGGTTAGCCAGCTGACTTAGCTTGCTGACAACACTAGATAGCCAGGTAGCTATCCAGCTGATTTAACTGGCTAGCTACCTACCTTGCCAATTGGCTAGCAAGCTATCTTAACTCGCTGAATTAACCAGCTATCCAACTGGCTAGCCACCTGACTTAACTAGCTCACTATCTAGCTCGACAGCTGGCTAGCCAGCTGACTTATGTAGCTGACTTAATTAGTAGTTACCTAGCTATCCAGCTGACTTAAATAGTTAGCTAACTTGCTAGCTACCTAGCTAACAAGCTGACTTAAATAGTTAGATGCCTTGCTAGCTAGCTGACTTAACCAGCTAGATAACTAGTTAACTTCATCATCTAACATACTAGCTAGGTGACTTAATCATCTGACATATTGTTAGCTTATGAGCTGGCTAACTGACTCAACCAGCTGCCTTTACTCGTTCACTATCTAGCTATCTAGCTGACCATCCAGCTGACTTAACACAATAGCTGACTAGCTAGCTAGACTAGTCTAGTAGGTGACAACCCATTTGCTAACTAGCTAGCTA
>NW_006964780.1:0-613 GCF_000164805.1 Carlito syrichta
AGGTGACATAAGAAGATAGCCTGATGGCCAGCTAGCTCACTTAACTATCTACCTACCTACATAGCCCACTGGCTTGCCAGCTGACTTAACTACCTAACTACCTAGTTAACATGCTGACCAGCAAGCTGACTTAACTACGTGACTTAACTAGCTAGCCAGCTGGCTAGCCAGCTGAATTAACTAGCTATCAACCCTGCTTTGAAGCTGGCTAGACAGTTGACTTAACTAAATGACTTAACTAACTACATAGCTAGACAGATAATTTAATTAGCTGACTTAACTAGCTAACTACCTAGTTAGCCAGCTGACTGGGAAGCTGACTTAAGTAGCTTCCTTATCCTGCTAGCCATCTGACTGGCCAGCTGACTTAACTAGCTGACTTAACCAGCTAGCCAGCTGGCTAGCCAGCTGACTTAACTAGCTAGCTACGTAGATAGCTAGCTGGGAAGCCAGGGAAATTAGCTAGCTGACTTAGGTTTCTAGCCAGCTGACTAGCCATCTGATATAACTAGCTTGCTACCTAGCTACTCAGGTAGGAAGCCAGCTAAATTAACTAGATGACTTAACCTGCTAGCATGCTGGCTAACCAGCTGACTCAACTAGCTGACTTAAC
>NW_006964781.1:0-613 GCF_000164805.1 Carlito syrichta
CAGGCAATCCTCCCGCTTCGGCCCCCCGAGTGGATGGAACCACAGATCTGCACCACCATGCTTGGTTAATATTTAGATTTATTTTGATGGCCAAGATGAGGTCTTGCTCAGTATCCCAGGTTGGTCCCATACCCACAGGCTCAGGGCCTCTGAAAGGCCGGGTTGCAAGCATGAGACCTTAAGCATGGCCTGTGGTTGTGGTGGTGTTGGTTGATATTGTTATACTGAGTTGGATACATGTTGTGTGGACCACAATCCATTGCACGGGGCTGTTCTCCACCACTGAGGATTCCACCGGTTGGGCTCCTGTGATCCTCCCACCTGATCCTCCTGAGTGGAAGCATGACAGGCGTGTGCCTCCATATATTCCTATTTCTCCCCATATCCCATATTCATAAAGTAACTCAAGATGGATTAAAGATTTAAATATCATACCTGAAATCATAACAATTCTAGAATAAAGCTTAGGAAAAATTCTTATGGACATAAGCCTAGGCCAATAATTTATGACTAAAACTCCAAAAGCAAATGTAACTAAACAAAAATAAATAAGTGGAACTTATTAAACTAAAGGCTTCTGTACAGCAAAAGAAATAATCAACAAAGCAACTAG
>NW_006964782.1:0-1154 GCF_000164805.1 Carlito syrichta
CGGGTGAGGCGGGAGGATGGCTGGAGTTAAGGAGCCCAAGGCCAGCCCAGGTCACGGAGGGAGACCCCGTGTTTGCACCCATCCAACAGGTGTTCTGGGGTCATGGTGCCCATCATCCCTGACACTCCAGAGGCTGAGCCTGGAGGATCGCTGGAGCCCGCGATTTGGAGGTTGGCGGTGAACAAAGGTCATGTCCCCGGGACCCAGTCTGGGCAAAAAGCCAGACCCTGTCTAGAAGACGTCAGAATCTTACACAAATTCTCAACTGGGCATGGTGTGTTCACAGGGCGACTGGCTTTAGAGCCAGGAAAAATGGGATTGGTGGCAAAGAAATGTCTTCGGGTGCAGACCTTTCCCTGGGGAGCCAGGAATACCCATTGTGACGCATGTGGAGGGGTCTTTTTTGTCGCTGGAGTTTCTGTCAGCCAGGCTGGGGCACAGTGGCATGATCATGGCTCCCTGGGCCTCGACATGCGTGGCTCAGGTGGTCCTCCCTCCTTGGCACCCAAGCAGCTGGGACTCTGGGGGCCAACACATCTGACTCGATTTTGGGGACCTCTCACTGAGATGGGGTCTAGCAATGTCGCCCGGGCTGGTATCCAAACCCTGGTCTCATGCAGACTCCCGCTTCAGACTCCGAGGGTGCTGAGCTGATGGCCATGAGCCATGGTTCCCAACCTGGACTCACACATCCTGTCAGAGGGGCGACACAAGGAAACACCCTGGGATGGAATTCACACATCCCTTGTAGCTGGGACTGTGGCCGCTACCACCCGGGACTTCATTCTTTGTGCTCTGGGGGACGATGGGGTCTCACTATATGTTCCAATCTGGTCTCAAAATCCAGGGCTCCAGTGGTGCCCCGCCTCAGCCTCCCAAAGCCATGTCCCGATTGTCTGCCGATCAAGGATCTTTCAGGAACTCTTGACCAAAACTGGGGCCTCCTTGCCAAATGATCTCTGTTCATGATGATCCAAACACCATACACAAATGGATGTTATTCTTCTTTTTCCTTTTTTCTTTGAGTCGGAGTCTCACTCCCTCTCTCAGACTGGAGGACAGTCACCCTCCCCTGGCCACCGCAGCCTCGGCCCACCGGGCTCTGGTGAGCCTATATCCAGTCATCCGAGGAGCCACAATGCCAGCCACCTGCC
>NW_006964783.1:0-750 GCF_000164805.1 Carlito syrichta
AGGACTGACCCTAGTCATGTGTCTAGAGCTTCACCACCTCTCAACGTACCTGCTTGCCCCTACAATTATAGGGAAAAGGACTGGTCACTCGTCCAGTGAGATACTAGATTCCCAAAATGGAAAGACTGTGCTTATGACTCCAAAGTGGACTATCCTGTACCCGGTAAAAGACTATATATTAGTTACTGGGCTTTTTAATGTCTATACACTTGCCAGAGCTAGGTGACATTCCAATGGATGGGTGACATTCCAATGGATAGATGACATTCCAATGAATGGGTGTTCATCAAGTACGGCATCCGGCAGATTATTCAACTTCATCTATGGAGAGCTCTCGCAGCCCTTCAACCAGTCAGCCTGTCTAGATCTGTTGGACAAAATCAGTCATACGTTATTACAGCATACTTGCAATCTCCTTGTATATTTCTTATTTGGAATGAATATCAAACTGTTAAAATTGTTTGTCATGCTAATGTTTATAAGATATCTTGTACTGAATGCATTTTAATAATTGTTTAACTAATGCCTTTTATGAGGGATTTGTCATTCTTAAACAACTCCACTATTTGATAGTCCCCATATCTTTGTCATCCTGTTGATATGCTGATTATGGTTTGCAGACATTGTATGAGGTTAATGCTGTATTTACAAAGACAAAAAAATTTAGCTACTTTAATTTTAGGAAATACAGCATTATTAAGCTATTGCTACTTTCAGTAACAGTTTCAGCTGTAGCTCTACCTAACGAAG
>NW_006964784.1:0-855 GCF_000164805.1 Carlito syrichta
AGTAAGGTCACCTAGTTAAGTCAGCTTGCTAGCCAGCTGGATACCTAGGTAGCTAGATAGTTAAGTCTGCTGGCTAGCATGAGGGATATGTATTTAGTTAACTAGTTAAGTCAGGTGGCTAGCCTCCTGGTTAGCTAGTGATGCCAGCTAGTTAAATCAGCTGGCTAGCCAGCTGGCTAACAAATCCAGTCACCTAGTTGAGTCAGCTGACTAGACAGCTGTCTAGCTGATTAATTCTGCTAGTTAATTCTAGTGGCTATCCATCTGTCTAGCTAGTAGGTAGCTAGTTAAATCAGCTTGTTAGCTAGCTGGCTAGCTGGTTATGTCAGCTAGTCAATTCAGCTGGCTAGTCACCTGGCCAGGTAGCTAGCTAGCTAATTAAGTCTGCTGGCTAGATGGCTGGCTAACTACTCAAGTCAACGGTTTAAGTGAGCTTTTTTTTCCGGCTGTCTAGCTAAGTGGCTAGCTAGTTAAGCCTGCTGGCTAGCCGGATAGCTATCTTGTTAATTCAGCTAGTTAAGTCAGCTGATTAGTCAATTTGCTAGCTAGGCATCTGGCCAGTTAAGCCGGCTGGTTAGCAGGTTGGTCAGGTAGGTGACCAACTAGTTAAACCGGCTGGCTAGCCAGCTGACCAGCAGGGTGGCTGGCTAGTTAAGCCAGCTGGCACTCTGAGTGCCCAGCCAGCTGACTGACTATTTAATCTCGCTGGCTAGCCAGCTGGCCAGCCTGCTAGCTACCTAGCTAGCTGCCTAGCCAGCTAGCCAGCCAGGTAGGTAGCTAGTTAAGTCAGCTGGCTAGTCATCTAGCCCACCAGGTAGATAGCTAATTATGTCAGCTAGCTAGCCAGCTAGCCTT
>NW_006964785.1:0-752 GCF_000164805.1 Carlito syrichta
ACACCTTTGGGCCGCCTCCCACTGTGGGAGCTTTTCTGTCCTCAATAAATCTGCCTTCTCACCTTCCGGCTGTCCATGTCCCTCATTCTTCCTGGGCATGAGACAAGAACCTTGACCCTGAAGAGCTGCAACCTGAAGAGCTGCAGAAGATCATCAGAGTCAAAAAGTCATCATCCCAGATGCTGGCTTGCAAGCTGACAGAGTCAGCTGGACCAGGAGAGCTGCCGAGGAAGGTGAGAGTCCGAAGTGGAGGCACCCAGGGGGCGAGGCTTGCCAGCCCACCAAACCAGCAACACTCTCAGGGTTTGGCTTGCCAGCCCGTTAGAGCCAACACCCTGGAGGCTAGGCTTGCCAGCTCTCCGCCCCCCCAATCACTACACTCAGGGCTTGGCTTGCCAGTCCATTAGAGCTGATACTTGTGGGGCTAGGCTTACCAGTCCCTCCGCACCCTCTCTGGAGCTTGGCTAGCTGACCCATTGAGCTGACACTCTTGAAGCGCAGCTAGCCTGAAAACTCTGCATCACTTCTTCATCTCCTTCAGGAATTGAATAACATGTCACCTCATGTTAACTTTGCTCACTTATTTTAAAAGGACACCTCACCTCACCTCAACCCCCGGCATTCACTTCTCTGTTTTTTTTTTTTTTTTAATAACATCAGTTATCATCTGATAATGTATTTTCTTTTTTCTTTAAGCTATCTATTGCAGTTACAAACTTTGACCGTTAGCTTCTGACGAGTCACCATCTTTT
>NW_006964786.1:0-711 GCF_000164805.1 Carlito syrichta
TGACCTGGCTAGACAACCAGCTAAGTAGGTGGCTAGCTAGTTAAGCCAGCTGGCTAGCCAGATGGCTATTTAGGTAAGTCTGCTATTTAAGTCAGCTAGTTAGCCGGCTGGCTAGCTACGTGGCTGGCAAGTTATGTCGGCAGGTTAGCAGGCTTGTCATGTAGGTGGCAAGCTAGTTAAGCCGGCAGGCTAGTCGGCTGACAAGCAGGGTGGTTGGCTAGTTAGGCAGGCTGGCTATCTGGCTGTTCAGTCAGCAGACTGACTAATTAAGTCAGCTGGCTATCCAGCTGGCCAGCCCACTAGTTTTCTACCTGGATCCCTAGCCAGCTAGCCAGCCTGGTAGCTAGCTAGTTAAGCCAGATGGCTAGCAGTGTAGCCAAACATTTGGCTACCTAGTTATGTCAGCTGGCTAGCCAGCTATCCAGGCAACTTGTTAGTCATCTACTTAAGTCAACTAGCTACATAGCTAGCTAGTTAAGTCAGCTAGCAAGTCAGCTAAAAATATTCAGCTAGCTTGTTAAGTCAACTAACTATTCAGCTTGCTAGTCAGCTTGCTAGCTGGAAAACTAGATAAGTTAAGTCAGCTATCCATGTAACTAGCTAATTAGCTAGCTGTTTAAGTCAGCTATCTAGACAGCTGGATAGCTTGTTTGGTATCCAGTTATGTCAGCTAGATAGCCAGCTATCTAGTTCAGCTAGGTAGTTAAGTCA
>NW_006964787.1:0-467 GCF_000164805.1 Carlito syrichta
TCTTTCTTTCCTTCTTTATTCCTTCCTTCCTTCCTTTCTATCTTTCTTTCTCACATTCTTTCTTTCTATCTTTTCTTTCCTCACTATGTTTCTCAGGCTGCTCTCAAACTGCACAACCAAGGCCATTCTCTCAACCTGGGCCTCCCAAACTACTGCAATCACAGGCTTTCCATTTGGTTGACGTCCTGGTGTTCCCGCTGGGTCTTGAACTCTCTGCCAGGGGTTACCCTCCCACCAAGGCCTGATCTCACCCAAGATTTTGTGCGTTTTTCTTGAGGTAGAGGTAGAGGCTTGTTATGATGTCCAGCCTGGTCTCAACTTCCGGGATTCCAGCCATTTTCCTGTCTCGGCCTCCCTGAGTGCCGAGGAGACCAACATGAATCGCCCAGCTGTCCCCGTCCCCCCAAATGTATGATAGACTCGCTCTCCCTTTTCCTGAGGCGACCCTTGGTAGTAGTGAGCGGGTC
>NW_006964788.1:0-659 GCF_000164805.1 Carlito syrichta
GCCAATCTAACCCCTGCAACTAAACAGTTTACCTCGACTGCCAATCACTTTCTTACAGCACTATAAGTGAACAAGTTCAGCTCATGAGTGAGAACATATGGAACTCTGTTGTTTGTTTCTGTCATAAATCACTGAAAAAGACCTACCTCATATCCATCAAATGTTCTGCAAAATCCTTCTATCTGTCCTTTTTTATGGCTGCATAATATTCCACTGTGTATATACCACAATTATTTTATCCATTCCAGCTTTCATGGGCAACATGCTTGGTACCATGTTTTATTGCAATTGTGATTACAGCTGCAAAAAAAACCTTACTTGTGCTGGCATCCTTTCGGGAAAATGATTTGAGTTCTTCCAGGTATGTTCTCTACAGGTTATTCACCGGGTCACAGAGTATGTCAATATCTTGTCCCTTTAGAAACCACCACACACTTTTCCAAATGTGTTGCTCTACTTTTCAGTCCACATGCAGTGTAGAAGCATTTTTTTTTGTCAAATCCTTACCATCCTCTGTTACTGTTAGTTTAGTTAATGATGGCCACTCTTAAAGGGGGTATGTGGTGTTTCAATTGGTCGCATTTGCATTTCTTTGATGATGAGTGAGGATGAGCAGTTTTCATGTGTCTGCTGGGCTGTACGTATCTCTTATAATGAAA
>NW_006964789.1:0-9835 GCF_000164805.1 Carlito syrichta
CTAGTCGGCTTGCTCTCCAGCCGACTAGTTAGTCAGTTCACTCGTCAGCTTGCTTGCCAGCTGACTAGTTAAGGCAGCTCACCTGTTGCCTCACTCGTCAGTCAACAAGTTAGGTCAGCTCACCAGTCAGCTCGACTAGGCCAGCCGACTAGGCCGGCCGACTAGTTAAGTCCTCTGATGAGTCGGCTCACTTGCAAGTTGACTAATGTCAGCTGACCACTCTGTTCACTTGCCAGCTGAATAGTTAATTCAGCTGACCAGCCGGCTCACACGCCGGCTGACTAGTTAAGTCAGTTGCCCTGTTGGATCACTCACTGGACAATTAGTCAAATCAGCTCACCCGTCGGCCGACTAGTTAAGTCAGCTAACCGGTTGGCTGCCTAGCCTGCCTACTTGTTAAATCAGCTAATCAATCGAACGAATAGTTGGCCATCTTGTCACCAAACAAGTTAGCTCAGCTAACTAGTCACCGACAATTTTGGTGATCTAACTAATCAGCCTACTAATCGGCCGACTAGTTAGGTCAACACACCAGCCATCCAACTTGTTAAAAGAGCTGACTAGTGGGTCAACTCATCAGTCAACTATCTAACCCAGCTAACTAGTCTGCCGACTGGTTGGCCAACTTCTTAAGCCAGCTAACAAGTGGGTCATATAGTCAACCAATGTGTTAAAACAGCTAAATATTCTGCCGACTCGTCAACCAACAAGTTAAATCACCTAACTAACTCGTTAAACAACTAGTTAAGTCAATTATTTAACTTGTTTACCAACTAGTTAAAACAGGTAACTAACTTGTTATCCAACTCAAGTCAGCTAGCTATCTTGATAGCCAACTAGTTATATCAGCTAGCTAAGTCAGCTAGCTAACCAGCTAGCTAGCTAAATCAGCTAGCTAAGTCAACTATCTCACTAGTTAGCTAACTATTTACGTCAGCTACTTAAGTCTGCTACCTAACTAGTTAGCTAATTAGTTAAGTCAGCTTGTTATTCATCTAGTTAAATAGTTAGCTAACTAATTCAGGTATTTAAGTCAACTAGTTAACTAGTTAAGTCAGCCAGTTAAATCAGCTACCTAAGTAGTTATGTCACCTACCTAATTCAGCTAGATAAGTCAGTTTTCTAATTAAGTCAGCTGGTTAAGACAGCTAGCTAGCTAGTTAGCTAAAAGGTTATGACAGCAGGCTGAGTCAGATAGTTAGCTAATTATCTAACTGGTTAAGCCAGAGGGTTGAGTCATATATCTTGCTAGTTAGCATACATGTTGAGTCAGCTGCTTGAGTATGCTAGTTAGCTAGTTAGCTAAACAGTTAAGTCATCTGGATTAGTCAGCTAGCTAGCTTGTTAGCGAAAGAGTTAAGTCAGCTTGTTAACGAAAGAGTTGAGTCAGCTAACTAGCACTTTAGCTAATGAGTTAAGTCAGATGATTAAGTCAGCTAGCTAGCATTTTAGATCATGAGTAAGCTAACTACATAGCCATCTATTCAAGTCAGCTAGCTAGCTAAGCAGGTAACTATTTAAGTCTGCTTGTTAGCTAGGTAGCTAAGTAGTTAGCTAACTACTTAAGTCAGCTGGCTAGCTAGGTAATTTGCTAGTTAAGTCAGCTAGCTAGTCAGCTGGTTATCTAGTTAGCTAGGTAGTTAAGTCAGCTGGGAAGCTAGCAGGATACGTAGGTAACTAGCTATTTTAGTCAGCCAGCTATCCACCTGGCTAGCTAGTGATGTCAGCTAGTTAAATCAGCTGGCTAGGCAGCTGGCTATCTAGTTATGTCAGCTAGTTGAGTCAGATGGCTAGCCAACTGACTAGCTGGTTAAGTCAGCATGTTAATTCAATTGGCAAGTCAACTGGCTAGCTAGGTAGCTCGCTAGTTACATTGGCTGCGTAGCCAGCTGGATAACTTGTTAAGTCAGGCGGTTAAGTCAGCTGGCTAGCCACCTGGCTAGGCAAGTAACTATGTAAGTAAGTCAGCTGGCTAGCCAGCTGGCTAGCTAATTAATTCAGTGAGTTAAGTGAGCTGTCTAGCCGGCTGGCTTACTAGGTGGTAAGCTAGTTAAGCCAGTTGGCTAGCCATATGGCTATAGAGTTAAGTCACTTAGTTAAGTCAGCTTGTTAGCCTGCAGACTAGCTAGGTGCCTGGTAAGTTAAGCTGGATGGTTGGCAGGCTGGTCAGTTAGGTGGCCTGCTAGATAAGTCAGCGGGGTAGCTGGCTGACTAGCAGAGTGGCTGGCTAGTTAAGTCAGGTGGCTATCTGACCCTCCAGCTCGCCAGATGGCTATTTAAGCTGGCTGTCTAGCCAGCTGGTCAGCCCACTAGCTAGCTAGCCGGCTGACTAGCTAGACAACTAGCCAGGTATCTAGCTAGTTTAGCCAGATGGCTAGCCTTGTAGATAACCAGTTATCTAGCTAGTTAATTCAGCTGTCTAGCCAACTATCTAACCCAGTTGCTAGTCAGCTACTTAACTAGCTAGCTAGCCAGCTTGTTAAGTCAGTTAGCAAGTCAGATAACCATTCAGCTAGCTAGTGAAGTCAGATGGCTAGTCAGCTAGGTAGTCAGATAGTTAATTCAGTTAGCCTGATAACTAGCCTGATAGCTAGCTAGTTAAGTCAGCAAGTTAGAGAGTTAGATAGCTTGTTTGCTAGCTAGTTATTTCTGCTAGATAGCCAGCTAGCTAGTCAGCTAACTAGTTAAGTCAGCTAGACAATCAGCTAGTTACTTAGCTAACTAGTCGGCTAGCAACTCAGCTATCTGGTCAGATAAATTGTGGGCTCCCTCGCTTTCCATGAGGTCAGCTAATTAGTTGGCTCGCTCACCTGCACACCGGTCAGCAAAGTAGTTGACTCTCTCACCAGCCAACAGGTCAACTAAATTGTCAGCTCGCTCACAGGCCAACAGATCAGCTAACTAGTCATCTTGCTAGCCAGCGGACTAGTTAAATCAGCTCACCGATCGGCTTGCAAGATGGCCAACTTGTTAATGCAGCTCACATGCTGGGTCACTCACTGACAGACTAGTTAAGTCAGCTCACCAGTCGGTTCATTCACCGGCTGACTAGTTTACTCTTCTGACCATTTGGCTCACTCACTAGCAGACCAAAATCAGCTGACCAATCAACGCACTTGCCAGCTGACTAGTTAAATAAGCTGACCAGTCGGCTCTACACCGGCCGAAGAGTTAAGTTAGCTGGCCAGTCGGCTCACTCGCTGGCCGACTAGTTAAGTCAGCTAACCTGTGGGCTCAATTGCTGGCATACTAGTTAAGTAAGCTAACCTGTCAGCCAAATAGCTGGCTAAATATTTAAGACAGCTAACCAATCGGCCGACTAGTCATGTTACATGCTAGTCTAGCCACATGCTAACATGTGGGTGGACTATTTAGGTCAGCTAACTAGTCGACCAACTAGTCAACCAACTAGTTAGGTCAGCAAACTAGCTAACCAAATAGTTAACCAAGCTAACTTGTGGGACAACTAGTCAGTCAACTAATTAACCCTGCAAACTAGTATGCCAACTAGTTGGACGACTTGTTAAGCCAACTAACAAGTCAGTTGAGTAGTCAACCAACATGTTAAACCAGATAAGTTTTTGGCCAAATCGTCAGACAAGTTAAGTTACCTACCTAACTCATTGCCCAACTAATTAAGACAGCTAGTTAACTTGTTTACCAAATACTTAAAACAGTTAACTAACTCGTAAACCAACTCATTAAGTCAGCTAGCTATCTCATTAGCCAAATAGTTAAGTGAGCTAGCTAAGTCAACTAGCTAACTAGCTAGCTAGCTAGCTAAGTCAGATAGCTAACTAGCTAGGTAGCTAAGTCAGCTAGCTAACTAGCTAGCTATAGCTAAGACAGCTAGCTCACCAGTTTGCTGACTATTTAGGTCAGCTACTTACGTCTGCTACCTCACTCATTAGCTAACTAGTTAACTCAGCTAGCTATTCAGTCAGATAAATATTTAGATAACTATTTAATTCAGGTAGTTAAGTCAGTTAGCTAACTAGTTATATCAGCCAGTTAAGTCAGTTAGCTAAGTAATTAAGTCAGCTAGCTAAGTCAGCTAGTTAAGTCAGCTTTCTAATTTAGTTAGGTGGTAAAGACAGCTAAATAGGTAATTAGCTAACGGGTTAAGTCAGCAGGTTGAGTCAGGTAGTTAGCCAGTTGACTAGCGTGTTAAATCAGCTGATTGAGTCAGCAGGTTAGCTAGTTAGCAAATGGGTTGAGTCAGCTGATCTACTACGCTAGCTAGCTAGTTAGTTAACCAGTTACATCATCTGTATTAGTCAGGTAGCTAGCTTGTTAGTGAAGGAGTTAAGTCAGCTGGTTGAATCAGATAGCTCATTAGCTAACGAGTTCAGTCAGATGATTAAGTCAGCTAGCTAGCATGTTAGATAATGAGTAAGCTAACTACGTAGCCATTTGGTAAGTCAGCCAGCTAGCTAGGCAGTACTAATTTAAATCAGCTTGTTAGCTAGGCAGATAGGTAGTTAGCTAACTACTTAAGTCAGCTGGCTAGCTAGGTAGCTAGCTAGTTAGCTAACTATTTAAGTCAGTTGGCTAGCTAGGCAATTTGCTAGTTAAGTCAGCTAGTTAAGTGAGCTGGCTAGCCTGCTGGCTAGCTAGGTAGTGAGCCAGTTAAGTCCGTTGGCTAACCAGCTGGCTAGCTGGTTAATTCACCTAGTTAAGAGAACTTGCAAGCCAACTGGCAATGTAGGTTGCCAGCTAGTTAAGTGAGCTAGATAGCTACCTGGCTAGCTAGTGATGTCAGTGAGTTAAGTCAGCTGGATAGCCAACTGGGTAACTCGTTAAGTCAGATAGTTTAGTCAGCTGGCTAGTCAGCTGGCTAAGTAGGTAGATAGCTGGTTAAGTAAGCAAGCTTGCCTGCTGGCTAAGTAGTTAGCTAGCTAGTTAAGTGAGCTGGCCAGCCAGCTTGCTAGCTTAGATCAGCTAGGTAATTCAGCTGGCTTGTCAGGAGGCTAGGTAGGTAGCCAGCTATTTAAGGCAGCTGTCTGGCCAGCAGACTTGCTGGTTAAGTCAGCTAGTTAAGTCACCTGGCAACCAGCTGACTAGCTAGTTAAGGCAGCTCGTTAAGTCAGTTGGTTATCCAGCTGGTTAGCTAGGTAAAAAGTTAAGTCAGATGGCTAGTTATCAATCTAGCTAGTTATTTCAGCTATTTAAGTCACCTGGCTAGCTACGAAGCTAGCTAAATAAGTCAGCTAGTCATTTCAGGTAGTTAGCTAGTTAAGTCAGCTAGTTACGTCAGCTGGCTAGTTAGCTAGCTAGGTAGCTAGCTAGTTAAGCCAGGTAGATAAGCCAGTTGGCTAGCTAGGTAACTAGCTGACTAATCAGCTAGTTAAGTCAGCTTGCTTGCTAGTTAAGTCAGCGATTTAAGTCAGTTGGTTAGCCAGCTGCATAGCCGGGTAGCTACCTAGATGAGTCAGGTGGCTAGCCTGTTATAAACCTAGTTAAATAACCTAATGAAGTCAGCCACTAGCCAGCTGGTTAGCTAGTTAGCTAGGCAGCTAAGTCAGTTGGCAAACCAGTGGGCAATGTAGATAGCCATCTAGTTAAGTCAGCTGGCTATCCAGCTGGCTAGCTAGGTAACTAGGCAGTTATGTCAGCCTGCTAGCCACCTGGCTAGCTAGTTATGTCACCTAGTTAATTCAGTTGGCTTGTCAATTGGCTAGGTAGGTAACTAGATAATTAGGTCAGCTGTCTAGCCTGTTGACTAGTTAGTTAAATCACCTATTTAAGTGAGCTGGCTAGCCTGCTGGCTAGCTATTTAGAAAGCTAGTTAAGTCAGCTGACTAGCAATCAGGTCAGATATACAAGTCAGCTAGTTAAGTCAGGTAGATAGGCAAATGACTAGCTAGGCAGTGAGATAGTTAACTCAGTTGGATAGCCAGCTGGCTAGTTAAATAAATCAGATAGTTAATTCAGCTGACTAGCCAGCTAGCTGGCTAGGTAGAGAGATAGTTAAGTCAGCTGACTAGTCAGCTGGCTCACTAGTTATGTCAACTAGTTGAGTCAGTTGGCTAGCGAGCTGGCTAGATGGTTAAATCAACTAGTTAAGTCAGCTGTCTCCTCTCCTATCTGCTGTCTAGCCAGCAGGCTAGTTAGGTAGCAAGCTAGTTAAGTCAACTGGTTAATTGAGACAGTTATTTCAGTTGGCTTCAAAGCTGGCTAGCTATGTAGCTAGCTACTTAAGTCAGCTGGCTCACCAACTGGCTAGCTGGTAAAGACAGCTAATTAGTTCAGCTGGCCATCCAGCTGGCTAGCTAATTAACTCAGCTGGCCAGCCAGCTGGCTAGGTGTTTAGTGAGCTATTTAAGTCTACTGGACAGGAAGCTGGCTAGCTAGGTAGCTAGTTAGTTAAGTCAGCTAGTTATGTCAACTGGCTAACTAGGTAGCTAGCTAGTTAAATTATCTAGATAAGTCAGCTGGCTAGCTAGTTAAGCTAGTTAGTTACATCAGTTGGCTAGCCATCTGCCTAGCAAGGTAGCTAACTAATTAAGGCAGCTGGCTACCTAGTTAAGTAACTTAGTTAAGTCAGCACACTGGCCAGCAGGTTAGGTGGTAGGTAGGTAGTTAATTCAGCTGGCAAGCCATCACGTTATGTAGGTATGTAGCTAGTTAAGTCAGCTGGCTAGCCATCAGAGTATCTAGTTAAGTCAGTTATTTAAGTCAGCTGGTTATTCCGCTGCTTAGCCAGGTAGCTAGCTAGTTAACTCTGCTGCCTAGCCAGCTGGCTACTTCGTTAATTCAGCTACTTAAATCAGCTGGCTAGGCTGCTGTCTACTTAGGTAGCTAGGCAATTAATTCAGCTGGCTAGCAAGCTGGACAGGTAGATAAGTCAGTTAGTTTAGTCAGCTGGCTAACCAGCTGGCTAGCTCGTTAAGTCAGTTCGTTAAGTCAGTTGTCTAGCCAGCTCACTAGCTGGTTAAAAAGCTAGTTATATCAGATGGGTAGCCAACTGGCTTACTAGTTATTTCAGCTAGTTAAGTCCACTGGCTAGCAAGGAAGCTAGCTAGTTAAGTAAGCTAGATATATCAGCTAGCTAGCTAGTTAAGTCAGCTAGTTAAATCACCTAGCTACATGCTACCTAGCTAGGTAGCAAGCTAGTTAAATCAGCTACTTAAGTCAGCTTGGTAGCTAGGTAGCTAGCTAGTTAAGTCAGCTAGTTAAGTCAGGTTGCTAGCTAGTTTAGTCAGCGAGTTGTCAACTGGATAGACAGCTGCATAGCAGGGTAGCTAGCTAGTTAAGTCAGCTGTCTAGCTAGCTAGCTAGCTAGTTATGTCACCAAGTTAAGACAGCTCGCTTGCCAGCAGGTTAGCTAGGTAGTTAGTTAACTCAGCTGACAAACCAGCTGGCTATGTGTGTAGGTAGCTAGTTAAGTCAGGTGGCTAGCCATCAGGTGTCTAGTTACGTCAGTGAGATAAGTCAGCTAGCAATTCACCTGCATAGCTAGGTAGCTAGCTAGTTAAGTCTGCTGGCTAGCCAGCTGTCTACTTTCTTAAGTCACCTAGATAAGTGAGCTGGCTAGCCTGCTTGCTATGTAGGAAGCTAGGCACTTAAGTCAACTGGTTAGCCAGCTGGCCAGCTAGTTAATTCAGGTAGTTAAGTCAGATGGCATGCCAGCATGCTAGCTAGGTAGCTAGCTACTTATGTCAGCTAGATAGTTAAATGACCAAGTTAAGTCAGTTGACTGGCCAACTGGCTAGCTAGGTAGCTTGCCAATTAAGTCAGCTTGCTAGACAGCTTGCTAGAAAGATAAGTCACCGAGTTAATTCAGTTGGAGAGCCAGCTGGATAGCTATGTAGCAAGCTAGTTAATTCAACTGGCTAGAAAACATGCCAGCTAGTTAAAGCAGCTAGTTAATTCAACTGGCTAGCCAACTGGCTAGCTAGGTAGTGACCTAGTTAAGTCAGTTGGCTAGCCAGCTGGCTAGCTAATTAAGTCAGCTAATTAAGAAAGCTGGCTATCCTGATGGCTAGAGAGTTAGAGAGCTAGTTAAAGCAACTGGCTAGCCAGCTAGATAATTAGTTAAGCCAGCTAGTTTAGTCACATGGCTGGCCAGCTGCCTAGCACTTAAATCAACTAGTTGATTAATCAGCTGGCTGAGCAGCTGGCTATCTAGTTAAGTAAACTTGTTAAATCAGTTGGCTAGCCAGCTCGATAGCTAGTTAAAAAGCTAGTTAATTAGGATAACTAGACAGCCATCTGGTTAGTTATTTCAGCTAGTAAATTCAACTGGCTAGCTAGGTAGCCAGCTAGTTAGGTCAACTAGTAATGTCAGCTAGCTAACTAGTTAAATCAGCTAGTTAAGTCGGCTAGCTAGCTAGATAGCTAACTAGGATGCTAGCTAGTTATTTCAGCTAGAAATGTCAGCTTGTTTTCTAGGTAGCTAGATAGTTAAATCAGCTAGTTACGTCAGCTGGCTAGCTAGTTAAGTCAGCTAATTAAGTCAATTGTTTGCTAATTAGTTAAGTCAGCTTGCTACTCAGCTAGTTAAATAGTTAACTAACTATTTAGTTCACGCTGTTAATTCAGCTAGCTAACTAGTTAAGTCACCCGGTTAAGTCAGCTAATCAAGTAGTAAAGTCAGATAGTTAAGTCAGTTAGTTAAGTCTGCTTTCTAATTTAGTTAGCTAGTTAAGACATCTAGCTAGCTAGTTAGCTAAAGGTTTAAGTCAGCAGGTTGAATCAGGTTGTTAGCTAGTCAACTAATGGGTTAAGTCATCTGGTTGAGTCAACTAGCTAACTAGTAAGCAAATGAGTTGAGTCAGCTGCTTGAGTAGGCTAGCTAGCTAGTTAGCTAATGAGTTAAGTCAGCTGGATTTTCAGCTAGCTAGCTAGATAGCTAAGGAATTAACTCAGCTGGATGAGTCAGCTATCCAGCTCATTAGCTAACGAGATAAGTCAGAAGATTATGTCACCTATATAGCACTTTAGATAAAGATTTAGCTAACTAGTTTTCTAGCTGGTTAAGTCAGCTAGCTAGCAAGGAAGCTTACTATTTAAGTCAGCTTCTTAGCTAGGTAGATAGCTTGTTAGCTAACTATTTAAGTCAGCTGGCTAACTATATAGCTAGCTAGTTAGCCAACCATGTAAGTCAGCTGGCTATCTAGGTAGCTGCTAGTAAGTCACCTACTTAAGTCAGCTTGCTAGCCAGCTGGCTACCTGGGTATCTAGCTAGTTAAGTCTGTTGTCTAGGCAGCTGTCTAGCTGGTTAATTCAGCTAGATAAGATAGCTGGCTAGCCAGCTGGAAAGGTATGTAGCTAGCTAGTTAAGTCAGCTAGAGATCTACCTGGCTAGGTAGTGATTTCAGCGAGTTAAGTCAGCTGGCTACACAACTGGCTAACTGGTTAAGTCAGCTATATTAGTCAGCTATCTAGCCACCTGGCTAGTTAGGTAGCTAGCTAGACAATTCAACTTTGCTAGCCAGCAGGATAGTTGTTCAAGTCAGGTAGTTAAATCAGCTGGCAAGCCTGCTGGCTACATAGACAGCTAGCAAGTTAAGCGAGGTGGCTGACCAGCTTGCTAGCTTAAGTCACCTAGGTAAGTCAGTTGGCTAGCCTTCTGGCTAGATAGGTAGACAGAAGTTGTCAGCTGGCGATCCAGTTGACTAGCTGGTTTAGTAAGCTAGTTAAGTCAGCTGGCAACCAGCTGGCTAGCAAGTTAAGTCAGCTAGTTAAGACAGGTTGCAACCAGCTGGTTAACTAGTTACTTCAGCTAGTTATGTCAGCTGACTAGCTAGGAAGCTAGCTATATTCGTCAGCTAGTTATTGTAGCTAGGTAGCTAGTTAATCAGCTTCTTAAGTCAGCTGCATAGCTAGATAG
>NW_006964790.1:0-692 GCF_000164805.1 Carlito syrichta
TTCTGACCACAGGGCAGAAGATGGGGTGGGGTGCCGGTCGCGGGGCTCACCATCTGCTGCAGGTCCTGGATGATGACGCAGATGACCAGCATGTTGCCCTGGCTCTCCTCCATTCTGGCACCACCCCAATCTCCTCGGTGGCTCAGATCATGTTGTAGATGGTCTCTTCTTTGGAGCTGTCCAACTCTGATCCCACAGAATAATCAGAGAAGTTCTGGGCCATCTCGTTCTTGCTGGATGTCGGGCTGTGTGGCATGACTGCCTGTGTCTGCGGGTGGCAGGAAGACAAAGGGAAGAGTGAAAATGATAAAGGGATGAGTGAAAATGACAGAAGACCCAGGGGAAGGAGGCAGCTGGTTACTGGCACAAACAGGCTCAGTCCCACAGGCTGTGTTTGTGGTGTGACCACCAGCCGATGGCCCCATGTCTGTCTGCACATGCTCAGAATCCTGGAGGTGAGTTGCCACTGTCCACTCTTCCCCAGGGCAGAAGCAGAGACAGTGGCTGCAGCTGGGACAGGGGAGACCCTTTGCACTCTGGCTCTGGCACCATGAAACCCCGGCACAAAAAAGGCACTCGAACTAACAAGGGATGACCACAGTCTATGTAGATCAGATGAAGGACTGCAAGGGTGTTTGAAGCCTCCCTGGATAACAAGAAAAAACTGTTTTTTGTTTTTCTTTGAGGACGGA
>NW_006964791.1:0-577 GCF_000164805.1 Carlito syrichta
GCCAATAGCTGCCCAGAGTTGCCCTGCAACCTGGGGTTTTTTGGCTTTCTGGATCCTGTCAACGAGAAGGCCTCTATGGTTGGCTCCTGACACCAGGTCATTGGAAGTGAGTGGACCTCTTGGTGGGGCCCTGAGTGGGGTTTGGAGACCAGGTACAAGGATTCAAGCCTGTCATTCTGGTCATCTGGGAGGTTGAGGTGAAAGGATTGCATGAACCCCGTGTTCAATACCAGCTCGGGCACCATGGCGATACCTTGTCTCTACAAGAAGCCAAAATATTAGCTGGGCATGGTGGCATGCACCATCATTCTGGCCACTTGGGAGGGTGGAGAGGGAGGATCACCAGACCCCAGCCAGTGGAGGCCATGGAGGTCGAGAGTGGGCCACTTAATTCCAGCCTGGGTGACAGAGCGGTACTCTGACTCAGAATAAAAATACCAACCACCACCACAACAACCACAGGCAGGGCTCAGGGGCTCAGCCTGTCATCCTGGCCCTTCAGATGCCCAGGCAAGTGGACGGTCTGAGGGCTGCATGATCAACAGCAGCTGGGGGACATGGGGCAAAACCTCAATGT
>NW_006964792.1:0-752 GCF_000164805.1 Carlito syrichta
TCCTCCTCTGTTGCCCAGTCCGGAGTGCAGAGGCATGCTCGCGGCCACCACAGGCTCCACCTGCTGGGCTCAGGTAATTCTTCCGACTTGGCCCACCGAGTGGTTGGAACCACAGGACTTCACCACCACACCCAACTAATCTTTGAATTTATTTTTCATGACTGAGATGAGGTCTCGCCCCGTGTTCCAGGCTGGTGTTGAAACTGCACACTCAGGCCGTCCACTCGCCTGGGCCTCGCCAAGCAAATCTTTGGATTTACCTTTGATGACTGAGACGAGGTCTGGCCAGTGTCTCGGGCTGGTCTTGAACCTGCAGACTTTTGCCATCTACTTGCCTCGATCTCTGAAGGGCCAGGATGCCATTCTGAGCCACTGAGGCTGGCCTATGGTTGTGGTGATGGTGGTTGATATTATTATTCTGATTCTGAGTCCCAAACTGTTGCCCAACATGGAGCGCAGGGGAACGATAATGGCCAATGTGGCCTCCACCAGCAGGGCTCCAGTGATACTCCCGCCGCTGCCTCATGAGTGGCTGGAACAACTGGTGTGTACCACCACGCTTGGCTCATTTTGTAGAAATGAGGTCTCACCAAAGTTCCCGGACTGGTCTCAAACCCGGGGGCTAAGTCATCCTCTCACCTCAGCTTCCAAAAGCACTGTGGATACAGGCATGTGCTCCCTGCCAGTCCTTCACACAATTCTCGGGCCCACACAATGAGGCCCATATGCTTCAGATCACCCGGGAACCTGTA
>NW_006964793.1:0-2293 GCF_000164805.1 Carlito syrichta
ATTCCAAGCCTACAAGACAAAACCCCAGAGAAAGAAGACCTTGGTGCCTAATCAATGGAAGTCACCAACATCTGGACCCAGAATATGACAGTGATCAGGGAATGGTTGGAAAGAGTGAATAAGACTCAAGAAAGACAAAATGTAACACTAAACGTCCTTGTAACAGAGATTCTGGCAATAAAAAATTTCATCCAGGAAATAAATAACAAGATGACAAGCATGGAAAACAGAATTAATCTAGCTGAAGAAAGAATCTCAGAACTTGAAGACCAGAACATGGAATTAGCGCAATCTGTAAAAAACAGAAAGAAAAACAAATCCTACAAGACTATATCAAGAGACCAAACCTACTCCTGATTGGTATCCCAGAAGCCAAAAGGGAAAATGAGAACAACTTGCAACAAGTATTCCAGGAGGTAATCCAAGAAAACTTTCCCCATCTCACCAAAGATGTGACCAGCTAAGCACAAGTGTACAGAGAATCCAACCAGACATCAAAGAAGACCAAACTCTAGACACATAGTAATTCGGCTACACATAATAGGCATAAAAGAAACAATCCTAAAGACAGCAAGAGAGTAAGGTCAGACTACCAACTGGAGAAACCCAATCACTATAGCAGCATACCTATCAGTAGAAACACTACAAGCAAGAATGAACTGGAATCTTATATTAAAAGATAAACAATTTCAACTAACAATTTCTTATCCAGTCAAGCTGAACTACATCAGTGATGGAGAATTAAAATTTTCCCAGACATCAAAAACCCTAAGATATTATGTAGCTTCCAGACCAGCTCTGCAGGAGACATTTAAAATGATATTAAACACAGAAAATAGAAAAAAGAATCAAGACATACTTTCCAAGAGAACAGCAGAGCACAGAATCAGTAGAGAATGCAGCGCAATGAGAAACCTGAAAACACATGCCTACATTAACCCCAAAGCCAAAAGAAAACAAGCAAATCAAGAAAAAACTTTACATGAACCTCATGACAGGGATAAGTTATCACATTTCAATAATCAGCCTGAATGTGAATGGACCAAATGCACCACTGAAAAGACACAAAATAGTGGAATGGATAAGAAACCATGCCCCCATTATTTGCTGCATTTAGGAGACTCAGCAAACTACAAGGGACAAAAAAGCCTCAAAGTTAAAGGATGGAAAACGATTTTCTAGGCAAATGGATCACAAAACAAGGCAAGAGTTGCAATATTAACATCAGACAAAATCTTTAAGCTATCAATAGTTTAATAAATGCTAAAGAACACTACATAATGATAAAATTACAATCCATCAACAAGCAATATCCATCCGAAACATATATGCACCCAATGTAGGACCACCAGCATTTATAAAGCTACCACTAAATAAATAAATAAAAAGATACTGACTAAATAAATAAATAAAAAGATATTATTATATCAGGGGACTTGAATACCCCACTGACAGCCCTAGATAGATCATCAAGACAAAAAATCAATAATGAGATCCAGAACATAAACTTGACAGGACCAAATGGACTTAGTAGATGCCTACAGATTATTCCACCCAGCAACTACAAAATATACATTGTACTCATCACCACATGGAACATACTCTAAGATTAATCACACCCTTGGGCATAAATAAAGCATAAACAAATTCCATAAGATTGAAATCTTGCCATGCACATTCTCAGAACACAGTGGAATAAAAATAAATATCAAAACCAATAGCATTTCCCAAAAGCCCACAAAGGCTTGGAAACTAAACAGCATGATGCTGAACAATGTTGGGACAACACTGAAATAAAGGAAGATATTGAAAGATTCCTGGAAGCAAATGAAAATGAAGAAACATCTTACCAAAACCTCTGGGATGTCATGAAAACAGTTCTCAGAGGGGAATTTATATCTCTACGAGTCTACATTAAAAGACGGAAGGATCAGATGTTGAGAGCCTAACAAATCGCCCAGGTGAGCTGGAAAGAGAAGACCACCAAAACACCAACTTTAGCAGAATAATCCAAATCACAAAAATAATATCCCAATTACGGGACATGTAAGACAAAACATCAACAAATCCAAAAGCTGATACTTGGAAAGAATTAACAAGATTGATGGGCCACTAACCAGAATGACCAAGTAAAAGAGACAAAAAGTCCAAATAAACACAATCAGATACAAAATATCAAATCACAACTGACCCTGAAAAAATACAAAAGATTATCAGAGATTACTATTTACACCTAAATGGAAACAAACTTGATAACGTAGATGAAATTTAGACTGACGCCTCAAAACCTTTC
>NW_006964794.1:0-760 GCF_000164805.1 Carlito syrichta
AGAGAACTTTCGGGAACGTCAAGAGAAGTCCATGCCTAGTGAGGCGCTGCCCACAGCTGTCATTTTGCAGGCAGACATATGCATTGCACCGCTCATCTCCTTGCAGTTTCTACCTTGTTGCCTAAGGAAACCTCACCAAACACCGAGACAGAACCCCCTCCCCTCACTGAATCAGACACAGACAACTAGGTTCTGTGTGGCAGACCTATCAGGCAGGAAGCAAAGGCAACTAAACCAAGCTATGAGTAACCCTATCTGCCTGAAATTAGAGCAGAGGGGAAGGGTTAGAGATCAGAGCTGAAGCAACTTTAGACATTCAGGAAAGACCTCAGTCAGTCTGGCTTCTTATTTTGATGTTTTATTTTATTGTTTTGACTGTTTGTTTGGTTCACTTTTGTTTGCTTTTTGATTTAGACTACCTGTTTATATTGAGGAAGAATACATCAAAGGGCGTTATTTTATTGGACTGTCTGTGTGATTACAGGCATTATTTAGAAAATTTTGTTTGTTTGTTTTTACTCTTTTCTTGCTTTGTGTCTCTTTTCATTCGTTAGTTTGTATGTCTGTTTTCCCTCTTACTCTTCTCTCTCCAGCTTCCATGTGACCTGCTTTGTTTGGTTATTTTCCTTTTTTACCTCCTTTTGTTCAAGGGGACAATCCTAAACTACAACTGCTTGGACAGGTGTAAGTCAGTGGGAAGTGGGTTCTAGGGTGCCCATACACATGTCAGTGGATACTGTGATCTGCAGATAGATTCTGA
>NW_006964795.1:0-925 GCF_000164805.1 Carlito syrichta
ATCCTTATGACAGGAATAAACTCTTCCCTCTCAATAATCAGCCGGGCTGGGAATATCCTAAAGAACCAATGAAAAGACGTACAATGGCAAAGTGCATTAAAAAAAACACATTCCAACAATATGCTACCTCAAGGAAACACATGTCACTATAAAGGATACTCACAGACTCAAAATAAGAAGATGGGAAACAAATTTTCAGGAAATTCAAAAACAAGAGTTGCAATCAGAATATAAGACAACAACTTTTAAGCTATGCAAAATTTAAAAAGATACAAAAGAACATTACATAATAACAAAAGCATCAATCTATCAACAAGAAATTTCCATCCAAAACATATATGCACCCAACACAGAAGTACTAGCAATTATAGAGTAGCTACTAAGTAAAATTTTAAAAAGATATTGAAACTAACACTATCATATCTGAGGACTTAAATACCTCACTAACAACACTAGATATATCATCAAAGCAAAAAATCTACCAGAAGATTTGCAACTTCAACTTAATGTTTGACCAAATGGACTTAATAGCTACCTACAGAACACTCCTTCAAACAACCATGGGATATACAGTCTACTCATGACCACATGGAACGTACTATAAGATCAATGACATTCTCAGTCATAAATCAAGCAAAAACAAATTTTATAAGATTGAAATACTGTCATGCACCTTCACAGACCATAGTAGAATAAAAATAAATACAAATACTAACAAACTTCTCCCCAAACCCACAAACAAACTTCTCCCCAAACCCACAAATGCATGGACACTAAACAGCATGATGATGAAGAACTCCTGTGTCAACACAGAAATTAAAACAGAAATTAAAAGATTCCTGGAAACAAATGAAAAGGGACCCATCTTATCAAAACCTCTGTGATGTATAAACACAGTACTAGAGGGGAATGTATATCACTATGA
>NW_006964796.1:0-2408 GCF_000164805.1 Carlito syrichta
TTCCTGGAATCTGAGAATCCATAAGAGATGACTTTGCAGACCCCAAAACCTTGTTATGTTATATGCTATGTTATGTTATGTTCTTATGCTATGCCAAAATTAGGTTGGAAAGTAAACTTCAGGATATAGGGTAATAGGGTAACAAAATCCTGTTTGGTGAGTTCTCATCAGGCAGTGACTCACAAGTCTCTCATTCAGGAATCTGGGTAAGAGAAAAAAAGGTCAAGTTTAGTCCTCAATATGTAAAACATAACTAGATTTCTATGCAAAAATCTCCCCTCCTCTATTGTCAGCTATTGTTTCACCAAGAGCCAAATCATAACCCTTTTCTTCTATTTGCATGTATTTAAAAGAAAATCTCATTTATTATAAAGTGTTGTATGTACAACAATCTGTTCAAGATTTTTAAACAATCATGTTCAGCTTACTGTGAAAAAATATATATTTCCAAGGCAAAGTTGCTGATGTTTCACATTTTGACCAAACTGTGTGACATGGTAAATTTTGCTTAAGACTTTGAAGGATAGCAAAATATGCTACTCCAAAACATATTATGTTAGTAAAAGGATTTGAAGGAGCACAGGACATTTTACCCCAAAGTAGGGCTCTCTGGTATAATTGTTCATGTTCCCCTCCCTTTTATCTCATTATCCATGACAGGAAAGAAAACCAGGAATGTAATCATGACAGAACAGACCTTTTAACAAAATAGTGGCTGTCTCCAAGGATAGTTTAAATTCCAAAGATAATTATTTACAAGTTAATTTCTATCTAATCATTGTCCTTCACAATCTTTTATTTTTCCTCAGTAGATTTTGCACCCTTAGACACTTGCCTGAAGACACCAGAGCAATCTACATGAAAACTTTACTAATTAGCCTTTATCTACCCCATTATTTTTTCATATATTTGTCTTTACACAATTTGCAGTCCCTAGGGTATCAAGGTCCATTTCTTTGCCTTGTCACCTCTCTAAAATGTATTGCTTTGTGATGAAAATGATATATAAGCTGTAGTTCTAAGTCACCTCTTTGATAGTTACTCTTGAAATTTGCCCAACTTTCCCTTAGAACCGATCAGTGCAATTCTTAAAATAAACATAGAAATCAACTCTCTTGATTTTTAAGCTTGGAGATATTTGTCTCAGCAAACTGACCTCAGCCCTTCTAGGTAGTATCTAGGAGCTGAAACTCACCAGACAGACAACGAGATGCCAGACTCTTCATTCATCATGATTTCCTTACCTTTCCCTAATTCCTGTTTACCTATTCCTGTTTACCTATTCCTTACTCCTCCCTAATTCTGTTTCCCTACAGCTATGTTCTTACTCCACTATATAAATCCCTGATTTTAGTGGAAGGAGGAGGCAGATTTGAGACTGGTCTTCTGTTCTCCTTGACTGATATTACCAGAATAAAAAGACTTCTTCCTTGGCAATGTTCACTGTCTCAGTGGTTGGTTTTCTGTGTGGCAAGCAATGGGACCTCAACCAAACCTCTGTCAATAACACTCGCATTCCCCACATTATTTTCCAACTATATATGAAATATACATGTCCATAAATTTCTTTTTGGTATTCTCTTATTAATCTATCTCTCTAGTTGAGATCACAGAATGGCAGGGAAATAGTTCATTTTTCCTTCCCCACAACTTATTGTATAACAATGATATCTGAAATCATGAATATACATATATGAACAACATTAAGACGTTTCATACTAAAAATATTAGAATGATTTGTCAATTTCCATTTCAACGTATCAATGCATTAATTTCCTTGCAACCTTATGAGCACTGGTTTGGAATCTAGTTACTCAATTAACAAAAAGTAAACAAAACAAAACAACAACAACAAAACTTTGCTAATCCGAATAACGAAAGTGGAATATCCAGTTTCAGTTATTTGTAATATGAAGGAAGCATGCTTACTTACCTTGTCTATCACACTACAATTACATAGCCTGGACAAATTGTATCTATCAGCAATTTGAAGAAACTGAAAAGTCAAGAACAGTAGGCAGATCAGGAAGAATGCCAGAATTTGAAGTAAAATCAAATTAGTGTTGAATATACTATTTTATTTTGCTCCAGTATTCTTCTTTGAACATAGCCTAAAACTCAGAAGTAAGCACTATGGTGCAAACAGAGAGCTTCTAGACAGAGTTAGAGGATCTAACAAAGGAACTCCTATTAAGGGTGAAAACTTCCCTCCTCCCCTCTTTTTTCCATTCTCTCGTGCAATAGTCCCTAAGAAATCTTGAAAATGTGCAGCAGGTGGGGTAACTGAAGCCCTATGTTTCTGACTAGAGGCTGGAAAAAGGGTATTCCAAGGAATAAGAATATAATGGGAATGTCATGGAAAAGGAGAAGCTTAGGAAAGTAACTCTGCAGAGTGATTTAGGAACTTC
>NW_006964796.1:2691-7426 GCF_000164805.1 Carlito syrichta
CACTAGAAAATCCTAAAAACCCATGTAAAAGACTCCTGAACTTGATAAATAAATTCAGTAAATTCTCGGGTTGCAAAATAAACACACACAAGTTAGCAGTACTGCTGCATAGTAATAATGACCAAGCTGAGAATCAAATCAGCAACTCAATCCCATTTATAATAGCTGCCAAAAAATTAAAATACCGGAAAATATATTTAACTAAGGAGGTAAAAGTTCTCTACAAGGAGAACAACAAGACACTGATGAAAGAAATCACAGAGAACCTTAACAAATGGAAAAATATTCCATGTTCAAGAACTGGAAGAACTGTTAAAATGACCATTGTTAAAATTACCATACTACCCAAAGTAACCTGCAGATTAGATGAAAACACTATCAAACTGCCAGTATGATTTTTTCACGGAATTGGAAAAAAAAAACCAACAACCCTAAAATTCACATGGAACCAAGCAAGTGTCAGAGTAGCTAAAGCAATAACAAGAAGAAGAAGGAAAAAAAAGAAGAAAAAAAAAGCTGGAATCAGCACATTACCTGACTTCAAATTATACTATAAGACTATAATATAAAAAACAGCATGGTACTAGTACAGGAACAGACAAATGGACCAACAGATAACAATAGACAATTCAGAAATAGACCCAAATAACTGCAACAGACTGATCTTTGATCACGCAAACAAAAACATACATTGGGGAAAGGACACACTATTCAGTAAATAGTACTGGGAAAAATTGGATGATCACATGCAGAAAAATGAAACTAGATCCCTATTTCTCACCATATACAAAAATTAACCCAAGATGGATTAAGGATCTAATTTCAGACATGAAACCATAAAATCCTAGAAGAAAACTTAAGCAAAACTCTTCTGAATGTTGGTCTAGGCAAAAATTTAGAGCTTAAACCTCAAAAGCAAATGCAACAAAAATAAATAAGTGGCACTTAATTCAATTAAAAAGTCTTCTACACAGCAAAGAAATAACCAGCAATCTAAATAGACAATCTATAGAATGGGAGACAATATTCCCAAACTATACATTCAACAAAGGACTAATTCAGAATCTACAAAAAATTCAAACAAATTATCAAGAAAAAAACAAATAACCACATTACATAGTGGGAAAATGACATGAACAGATATCTACCAAAAGAAGATATGCAGATAACCAGCAAACATATGAAAAACTACTCAACATCACTAATTACCAGGAAAATGCAAATTAAAACCATAATGAAATATCACCTTGCACTTACAGAATGGTCATTATTAAAAGATCAAAAAACAATAGATGTCATTGTGGATGTGGTAAAAAGGAATGCTTATTATGCTGTTGGTGAAAATGTAAATTAGTAAAATATGTGAAATTAGTGAATTAGTAAAATTCTACAAGGCTATAGTAACCAAAACAGCATGGTAATGGTACAAAAATAGAAATATAGATCAATAGAACATACTACAAGAGAGAAATAAAGCCACATACCTATTACCAACTAATCTTTGACAAAGTTGACAAAAATATACACTGAAGAAAGGACATTTTGTTCAATTAATAGTGCTGGATAAACTGAATATTTATATACAGAAGAATGAAACTGAATTCATTTCTCACCACATACAAAAATTTACTCAAAATCGATTAATGACTTAAATGTAAGACCTCAAACTATAAAAATGCTAGAAGAAAGCTAAGAAACATTTTTTCTGGCCATTGACTTAGGCAATGAATTCATGACTAAGTCCTCAAAACAATTTCACCAAAAACAAAAGTCAGATCATGTGATAGCTTCAGTTTTGTCAGTTTTTGCTTAGGTTTAGTTTGGCTGCTAGGGTTCCTCTTTAGTTCCTAATTTTAGGATTGGGCAGTATGGCCATTTTTCCAACCCACGGGCATGGGATGTTTTTCCATGTGTTTGTGTCTTCTATGATTTATTTCATTAGTGCTTTGTAGTTCTCCTTGTAGAGATCTTTTATCATTTTTATTAAATGCATTTCTAGGTATTTTATTTTTTCTCTAAACTAACCAACAATCATATTTTAAGAATACTCAACATCACTAATCAACATGGAAATGTAAATTAAAACCACCATGAGATACCTTAGAAAATCAAAAAAACAACAACAAACAAACAAACAAAAACCCAGATGATAGCAAGGATGTGGAGAAAGAGGAATACTTGTACATTATTGATGAAAACATAAATTAGTACAAGCTTTATGGAAAACAGCATGAAGATTCTTTAAAGAACTAAAAATAGAACTGCCAATCAATTCAGCAGTCTCACTACTTGTATCTACCCAAAGAAAATTAAATTATTATATCAAAAAGATACTTTCACTTGTATGTTTATTGCAGCACTATTCACAACAGCAGTCATGAAAACAAGCTAAATGTCCAGTGAATGATTGGACAAATAAAATGTGGTACATATGCACCATGTAATATTATGCAACCATAATAAAGAAACTAATAATGTCTTTTTCAGCAGAATGAATGAAGTTGGAGACCTTTGTCCTAAGTGAAATAATTCAGAAGCAGAAAATCAAATGCTGCATGTTTTCACTCATAAGTGGGAACTAATCAATGAGTGTAAATGGACATACAAAGAGGAATACTAGACACTAAGAACCCCCAAAGGAGAGATAGTGGGAGGAGGATGGGAGTTGAAAAGTTACCTATTTGGTCCACTATATGGGTGTTAAATGCACTGAAAGCCAAGACTTCACCACTACATGATATAACCATGTAACAAAACTGCAAAGCTGAATGCAAATATATATGTATATGTATATATATATCATATAATATATATAAGAAAATATTTACTGAGGATTAATTGACAACTGCACATGTTTGAAGAGCACAATTTTAAAAGCTATGACATAGGTGTACTCATGTGTAGCCAATACCACAATCAAGATAATGAACACATTGCTCCCCAAAGTTTCTTCATGTCATTCTTAAATTTCTCTACTTCCTGTTTTCTCTCCACATATCCAAGTAACCACTGCTTTCTTCTGAGCTTTCTGTCATACTTTGGCTTGCATTCCCAGAAATTTATATAAACAGAATGACACAGTTTGTATTCTGACACATTTCACTCAGCATGACTAACATTCAGTCATGTTGCTGTGTGTGTCAATTGTTCATTTCTCCATATTTCTGAGTAGTGTTTCATAGAATGGATATATGAAACTTTGTCCATTGACTTGCTGATCAGTATTTAAGTTGTTTTCAATTTTAAGCCACTACACATACAGGTGTTATGAACATTTGGTTTCATTTCTTTTTTATGGGTGTGTAGTTTTTCTTCTCATAGGTGAATACCTAAGACTGCAATAGAAAATTTTTAGGAAACTGTAAAATGTATTCTAAAGTCACTGTACCATTTTACATTCCCATAAGCAGTTTGTGAGAATTCACTAACACCTCAATATGGCCAGCCTTTTAAACTACCTATTCTAATCAGTGTGCAGTGATATTGCACTGTTTAATACAGTTAAATAGAACTGATTTTTTAAAAATTGTCACACAATAAAATTGACAAATTTTGTGTACAGTTCTATCAGCATGAATGCATGTTTTCAATCATGTAGCCATTATCATAATTAAGATATAGAACTGTTCTGTAACCCCAAACAACTTCCTAATGCTATACCATAATGGTGACACCCTACTATATTCAAAACCCCTACTAATCATTTTCTGTCATGGCAGCTTTGTGTCTTTATCGTGTAAACAGAATTATACAGTATACACCTTAGAAACTGGTTTCTCTCACGCAGTATAATGTCTTGGTGATTTATCTGAGATTTGTGTACATCAATAATTGATTACTTTTTACTGCTAATTAGTATTACATTTATTGTGATTTTAGTGTGCATTTTAAAAGGACTAATGATGAGTACTTTTTTGACATCTGCATATCTTACTTGTTCAAGTATCTGCTGAAATCTTTTGTTCATATTTTTACTGACTTGTGCTTGTATTATTATTGTGTTCTTTACATATTTGCATACAAGTCATTTATCACATATGCTTGGTGAATGTATTCTACCAGTCAGAGACTTGTCTTTTCATTCTCCCGTGTTTTTTGAAGAGAAAAGTGTTTAAATTATGATGAAGTTCAATTTGTTATTATTGTCTTTTATGAATACTGCATTAAGTGTCATATGTAAAAAAATCTGCTACTTTCAAAGTAACAATGATTTTTTTAGATGTTTCTTTCAAGTTTCACAAGATTGGCATTTAAATTTAGTTACATAATCCATTTTGTTTTAATTTTTGTTTGTACTGAACAGTATGAAGTAAAATTCTAATTACTTCAGAAACTTTTACATCTTTTCCACTGAATTTCCTTTGTATCTTTTTCAAAAGTCAATTATTTGTATCCATGTGGATCTATTTCTGGACTACTTATTCTGTTGCATTAGTCTACTTGCTTAATTCAACTAAACTACCACACTCTCTTATTATTGAACATTTATAAACTGTTTTAAAATTATGTAGCATTAGCCCTACAAATTGTTCTTCTTTTTCAAAGTTATTCTGGCTATTTTTAGATATTTTGCATTTTCCTATGAAATTTTAAAATTGCTTGACAAATCCTAAATAAAACCTGCTAGAATTCTGATAGGCATTGCCTTTAATTCATAGATTGTTTTGGTGATGATTTTTTTTTTTTACGATGTTGTATCATTTGATTCATGTACATAATGTGATTCTCCAATTAT
>NW_006964796.1:8194-14565 GCF_000164805.1 Carlito syrichta
CTGTGCTCAGTGACCAATAGACTTTCTACCTAATCACATTGCCTGTGAATAAAACAATTTGATGTCCCTCTTTCAAATCCTTCCAATTTTATTTTCTTGTCTTACTGCAACATTGTTTTGCATTTTTAATGTATTATTAGGCAAAAGTTTTAAAATTGGAATCTATAAACTGTTCCTGATCTAATGGGAGAGGAGTATTTTTTTTTCATCATTTAGTGTGATTTAGCAGTAGAATTTTCATTGATATCCTTTACCAGGTTGATGTTTTTGTCTCAGTTTTATGTATTTCTATTTTGATGAGAGCTTTTAGCATTAAGGTTTTGAATTTTGTTAAATATTTTTTTCTGTAGCTAATGAGATGCTTATATGATTTTTCCTTTTGGGTTTTCTAATACTGTGAAATAGATTGATTGATACTAAATGATTAACCTTGTGTTCCTGGGATGAACCACAGTTGACCATAATACATTTAAACTTTTATATATTGGTAAATTTGAGTTTTTAAGTTTTTTTAAAGAATTTTTGCACTTATGTTCATAAGAGATATTGGTATTTGTATTTTTATTCTAATGTCTTAGTCCGTTTTAGTATCAGAGAAATGTTAGCCCCATAGAGTTCACTCATAAGTATTCTCTTTTCCAAAATTTTGTGAAAGAGGTATTGTAGAATTGGTAGAATTCTCCTGTAAAGTCATCTGAGCCTAGATTTTTTTTCTGAACAGATTTTTAAAGATTACAATTTCAATTTCTTTAATATATAAGAATCTATTTGGGCTACATATTTCTTCTTACTAGATCTACTTACTTCTTACTAGATTCTTACTAGTTCATGACATTCTAGGAATATACTAATTGCATCTGAATTATTTAATTTATCAGTATGTACTTATTTATGATCTTTATCACTTTTATAGTACTTACAGAATTTGTAGTAATGTAACCTTTATTATCTCAGATGTTGGTAATTTATATCTTGTCTCATCAATTTTATCACCTAAAATATTTTTATTATATCGATTTTCTTTGTTTCCTTTGTTATTTACTTCCATTCTGATATTTATTATTTCCTTTTTTCCTTGTTTAGTGTGAGTTTAACTTTTCTTTTTTTCTAATTGACTAAGGCAGAAGCTGAATTTATTGATTATTTTATAATAGAGATGATTATTCTATAAATTTCTTTATAGGTATAACTTTAGTGTCATTAATTTTTGATATGATATTCATTTTCATTTATGTCAAAATAAAATAACTTACGGTTGTCAAACAAAAAGTCTATAGGGGCATTCAAAATTTTTACCTATTCTTCTTCCTTACTATTTTACTACCTTCCAAATAGTTGGAAATTTTCCAGGGACGTTTATTTTACTTGTTTCTAATTTAATTCCATTGTGGTCACAGAACATACTGCATATGACTCAAGTCTTTTTAAATGTAATGAAAATTACTTTCTGGCATACATGTTGGTGTGTTCTGGTAAATATTCCATTATTTGGTAATTATTTTTTCAGACAGTCCTCCCTCATCTCTCTCTTTGCACAATTCAATTATGTGTGTATTAGGACACTTTATGTTGTCTCACAGCTCACTGCCCTAATTTTATTTCGTTCTTTTTTCTCTCTGTATTTTTATTTGGATAGTTTCAGTTGCTTTGTTCTTAAGTTTACTAAAATTCTCTTCTACAATGTCTAATGTGCTGATAATTCATTTCAGCGTATTTTTTATTTCATGAAGTAGTTTCAATTGTTAGACATTTGATTTGAGTGTTTGGTATATTTTCCACACCTGTATTTAACTTTTTGAACATATCGAACAGTTATAATACTTATTTTCATGCCCTTGTATTCTAATTCTAATATTGGTGTCAGTACTGTCTCAGTTTTGATCTGCTGATGTTCCTTTTTATTATGGGTCTTTGGATGTTTTTTAATCTTTCATTGGATGTGTGAAATTGTGTATTTTACCTTTAGGTTGCATTTTTTTATTTCTCCAAATATTCTTCTATTTTTCATATGCAATTTACTAATTTAGAAAGCATCTCATATCTTTCTTTTATGATTTCTTAAGTTAAAGAGTAGCATTAATCTAGGGCTAATTTTTTACTTCTGCTGAGACAAATCTTTATGAATCATCTACCCAATACCTCATGAATTACAAAGTTTTCCTATCTGACTGGTGGTAACAGGTACTAGAATAGGCCCTATGTGAGTGCTGGCAACTGAACTCTCTAATCCTCTTGAATGGTTTTTTCCTCAACCTCAGTTTGTTTCCACACATGAATCAGCCAATTAGTAGTCTACTGAATACCAAGAGGGATGCTTGGCAGATTTGCAACCTTATATCCTTGTACAGGTTTCTCCTCTTCATTACTCTAGGTTGCAAACCATATCTGTCTTGGTCCACTTGGACTTTTAGTTTCATCTCCTTAACTCTAAGAGTCTACTGAAATCTGTCTGGGTTCTTTCTCACTCTGCCATTATCTACAAATTCTCCCAAGGCGTTAAGCTCTAGTGATTATAGGACTTCACTGTTTCCCATCTCTTGGAGATCACTGCCTTTTGTCACTTGATGTCCATTATCTTGAAAACCACTGGTTTGTATTTTTATCTTTGTTCCTCTGTCTCTCTCCCTTTTTCTTTCTGTCTCCACATCTCTGTCTTCTCCCCACCCTGGTTTGTTTTCATTTAAAAAAGAGACTATATTCAGACTTTATTATTCCATCTTGGCCATAAGTGGAAATTTATTTTTAAGCAAGCAGAATTTTGAAGTAATACAAGGAAATGAAGATGGGTTAAGTACCCATAGGCAAAGAAGTCTTTATGCAAAATCCTACTGTAAACAATAAATGTGATCAAGGAATGACCTCTTTAAGGGGTCAGGAGGTTTACTGTTAATGTACCAAATAGAGTGTTGCTGCTTTTGTAGACTGTAGAAAGTTGCATAAATATAGGGTTCCTTAACTTCAATGAGTGGATTATTTCTATGAACAAGGTGAAAGAATGAAGCTAAATTACTACAGAGTACTTTCTAATGTTTGCATCAATAAACTGTGTTCTTTACTGTAAGTCTGTTTTGTCCAGGTTTTTAGTATCACATACTTTCACAAAATGTTTATATTAAAATGTTAGAGGGTATATGACCGTATTTCTTCCCTGAACTTTACCATAATATACTAAACAATATTGATATTTACTAATGATTGTTTAATAATCTCATATCTCTTATGTCTGTGTTTTGAACACAAACAATACTTAAAATTGGAATCAGACCATTTCAAACACAGAGTTCTACAAACACAAATGTCTTGAAACTAGCAGAAAAATAATAAGGCAAAAACTCCACTCAGAGCCCAACTGAACTTTGCTACTACTCATTTAACAAAATATTTTAAAGAAATTCAAAACTGACCTTTATGCACCACATCTCATGGCTGTATTTCTGCCCATGGATCTAATCAACAGAGCTCTCATTGTGTTGAGAACGTGGCAAAAGAAGAGAAGAAAGAAACGTTTTGCTTAGCAAAGACTGAGAAATGACACAAAATAAGAAAGAAAAAAAGTCAGTTTCAGGCAAATAACTACCTGAAAACAGATATTTTTATTAGAATCTTCTTAACATTCATTCCCCCAAACATTAAGACTTTTTTTTCTCCTTTCAGAGTGTGTGCAAGATGCTTGGGAGGTTATTTTGGCATACTTTTGAAGTCAGAACAGTATGAAGTTACCAAACTTGACAAAGATAAAGTTATAGAAAAATGTCTTCAAATAAAAGTAAACATAAAATAACATTTTCTGAAGTGGAGAAATTAAATCATTTTAACTATTTTTATCTAACTCTCTCCATTCTCCTTGAATTAATCACAGTAATAAACAAATAGAATAATTCATTATTCATCATAAATAATGAACATAATTATATATTTTTTTCCATCTTGACCCTTGTGGTACACAGGAAAACAGTGACCACATCTGATTCATCATATGAATTAATTTAAAGAGAATTAGTTACCGAATAATTCACATAAATTGTCAAACTTGCTGGAGCACCAAAAGCCCCTTGTTTTCAGATTTGACCTCTCTTTACATCATCGGCACTGCAGCATTCTCTTTTTCATTTTACAATTACATTTACTCATATTGGTATATATGCATAATTTCTCACTCCATTGTTTCCTAATTTTAAATATTAAATACTTAGATATCTGATGAGTTCTTTTAAAATAGCTACTTATGCAAATTGGACCATGAGCATAATTTCATCTAAAAAATTCAGACACTCATACAACTATGTTCTTTTTTTTAGAATATAGAAATCTTCTAATTTTAACCTTTTATTATCTTTACTTAACCCTGCTAGAAATTTGGAAATCTGCTGGGATATTCTCTTCTGGCTTTTTGGTGGCATGCAAGTCAAAGTAATCAATTAATACAGTTATTAAACATATATGTGTGTCATACATTGTCCCAGGTACTGGGATATATAAAAAGGGCAACATATAATCATCGTCCTATAGGAAATGTTAGTCTGGAATTCAGCACTTGAGTCTTAATTGCTGAGTTGTTCTGTGACTAACCACTGCAAGACAAAGATTGGGAGGGGAGGGACAGTGCACTCCAAGTAGTATAAGCAGCATTTTTAAAAATCACAAAAGCTTCAGACACCTGATGCCCAGGAACTAAGGTTAAATGTGACTTGGTTGAGAGGTGTTGGCTAGAGAGTTAGGCAATGGTCACATAAGAAAGAAATTTTAGCAGCACACTGAAGAATTTGGATTCTTATTATAACATGTATAATGATAAAGGAACATAGTTAGAGGGAAATTGGTTAGAATGTAGCTTATAAATATTAACACATGTTGGCTGATTTGCTACTTGGTGAAGGAGGAAGAAGAAGTGCTAGATAGATGATCAAGAGAATGATGATCAGGGTGGGGGCAGGGAGAAACAATATCAATAAAAGTGCCTAATCTCAAACTAGGCAAAGTAGAGACCAAAGGGAGGCCCAAACTTTACCTGTATGATTACCACTTGTATACCTAACCCTGAACTGTACTCCACATTTTAATAAAATAAAAAAACAAATTAAAAAGAAGAGAATGATGATGTTATTCATGGAATTGGTAATTACAAGAGAAAACTTCATTTTCAAGAAAGATGTTGACCTCAGTTTTAGACATAGTCACCTTGAGTTTTCTGTTGAGTCCTACAATTTAAAGTGCTGTACAGAAGTTTGACACAAAAAATAGGCACTCCTGAGTGAAATGCTGTAACTTTTGAACTCAGAAACAGATGAACAGGGTTCTGGCTATATTTTCTATTTTCTAATAGTAATGTCAGCATTTCTTTTCGGGTTTCAGTTACTTCTTCTACAGAGTAGTGTACAAAATGATCTTTATGTCTCTTCTGTTCTCTAATATTAGAAAAATTATTCACTGGAAATGACTATATAATGCCTTTCTCTATAACTTCTTTATGGAATAAAGTTATATTTATATTATGCTGCATACTATAGTAAATTATATTAATGCCATTTCCAAACTATATAAGATTAGGATAATTTTTGTAATAAAAGATGATCTATGTTATAAATTTAATCTCAGAATAAAGAATGTGTACTTTTAAGAACCACATTATGTTATGTAAGAACCATGCTATGTCAAGAAAAAATAGCCATCAGTGACTTCAACTTTTTTGTCTAGAAATGTGTTTGATTTGCCAGCATCCACTCATAATAAAAACAAGGCTTATAATTAGGGTTTTCTTTTTTAAAAAATATTTTTTATTATGATGTTGTGGGGTACAGTTAAGGGTTAGGTATACAATTATGTTCCATTCAGGCACCTTGTTGATAAGAGGTGTTTCCCTGTCCCCAGACAGATATTTGCTACTGTTAATCCCATCTCCCTCCCCGCCCATAGTTTCCCAGTACTGTCAGTCTTTTTCTTATAGTATTACATTGAACATCCAATGTAATACTATAATTAGGGTTTTCAATATAAAATTTTATAAATATGGCTGTGTATGGTGGCTCAAACCTGTAATTCTAGCATTTTGGGAGGCCGAGGTGAGATTTCCTGAGTTCAGTGGTTCAAGATCAGCCCGGGCAAATTGGTGAGACCTCATCTCTACAATAAATCAAAAAATTAACTGGGAATGGTGGTGCATGCTTGTAGTTCCAGCTACTTGGTAGGCTGAGGCAGAAGGATCCCCTGCTGGGGCAGGTCGAGGCTGCGGTGGCCATGAGCGTGCCACTGTAATCCAGCCTGGGTGCCAGAGTGAGAGTCCAACTCAAAAAAAAATATATAGATATTACTGTTCCATATTTTTTTTTTTGAGTTGGAGTCTCACTCTGTCGCCCAGACTGGAGTGCAGTGGC
>NW_006964797.1:0-1156 GCF_000164805.1 Carlito syrichta
TTATTTTTTTAGCACAAAACCATGAAACTCTGTATTAAGTTGTGATATACTTCTACTGAAAAGTCTGAAAATGATGGGGAAGAGACACAGTAACACAAGAATCACTGCTCCACAGATTCCCACATTAATGAGTATAGATATCAATGACCTTTGGTTAACAAATGATGAGAAATTGTTGAATATAGAGCTCGTCAGTTCAGTAGACCAAAATTGCTTTACAGCAACTGTCATGTCCTGAATTTCTTGATGTAATTTAGTTAAATCTATACTCAGGTTCGAATGGTTCCAAATTCCAAGTATGTGATTTTTAATCTTGTCCCAAGAGTGGACAGATTTATTGACCTCTAAAGGAGTGAGGCAAATCCACTTAAACTCAGAGTGACATCAAAGAGTTAGCTTAATTTTTAAAGACACAAGTTCTTGACCTACAGCTAAAACCACTTCCTCCAGAGCATTAACCTTACTTTCTAATTTCTGATCAATAATTTTCTGAATGGCTAAAGCTATAGAAACATTTCTAGATAACCGATCAATGAAAGTAGCCGTATGGGCTTCCTTGGCTAAAACAATGGCTGAAACTGTCACAGAAGTAGCAATAGCTATTAATGCTGTAATACCTAAAATCAAGGTTGCCAAAAGCCTTTTTTGTCTCTCTAAAAGATAGTAAACCTCATTCAAGGTCTGTAAACCATACTCATCATACCAGCAAGATGACAGTTGTACTGGAATCATAAGATAAGGGGATTGTCTTAAAATAACAAAGCCTTCAGAAAAAGCATCAGTTAAACAATTGGTTAGAACACATTCAGCACAAGATACTTGATAAACATTGTTACGGTAATTAATGTTAACAATCTGATATTCTGTCCATACAAGAAAAACATAGGGAGATTGCAAAGAGGTTCTAATTTGATATTGCTGGACTGCCCTGACTGGTCTGGCCAAATGGACTGGTTGGATAGCTGCTAAGACTCTCCATAAATGAGGCTGAATGGCCTGCTTGTTTCCAATAGTGGTTGAAAGTATCGGGGGCACCCATCCATTAATATGTCTTCTAGAACCAGAGGGAGTAGAACCATTGAAGCCCCAATCACTGATAGTCAATCATCCTCCAGGTATGGAATAGTCCACTTTAGTCTGGTAAGCACACTCTCTC
>NW_006964798.1:0-522 GCF_000164805.1 Carlito syrichta
GAAACCAGTATTCTTTTAATTTAACCCTAATAAATCAATCTTTTGTGAAGGGGAAGGTATGATAATCATTAAAACATGTTGAAGAACATCATCAAGTTAATTTTATAATTTTATAATAGGAAATAAATCAGTGAGACCCTAAATAGACCCTAAATAGACCAATAACAATAAAGGAAATTGACTATATAATAAGAAAACTACCTAAAAAACAAACATACACAAAAACCCTGGTGCAGATGGCTTTCCAGCAGAATTCTACAAGACATTTAAGAAGGAGCTAAACCAATCCTGCTGAAGGTATTCCAGGCAATTGAAAAAGATGAAACTTTCCCCAAATCATTTTATGAAGCTAACATCACATTAATACCCAAGCCAAGTAAAGACTCAACAAAGAGAACTAGAGGCCAATATCTTTGATGAACATAGATGCTAGAATTCTCAATAAGATGCTAGCAAACCAGATTCAATAACACATCTCAGAAATCATCCATCATGACCAAGTAGGCTTCATACCTGGGATGC
>NW_006964799.1:0-5362 GCF_000164805.1 Carlito syrichta
ACTATTTGTAGCTATATGACTAGGTTTTTCCCAATGGGATATGAGGGTAGGATGTGCCATTCTCAAGGGGACTATTTGCGCTTGGAAATTTCCTTCAGAACACATTCTCAAGGGGACTACACATGCCCTCTCTCCCACACTCCTGATCCTCCTCTCCTACAGTCTACAATGTAGATGTGGTAACTGATCATCTTGGACGGTAGGAAGTAGTCCAACACCTTCTATATGGTAGAGCATCAAGGTAGAAGTGACCCAGGTTCCTGAATACAGAGTACATCTGTCTTGATCCATCTACTTTTAAATGCTTACATAAGAGAGAAATTAACTTCTATCTTACATAAGCAATTATTAATTTGGGTTTCTGTTACACAAAGCTAAGATGACCTCACACACAGTATAGTTTTCTTCTATACTGTTTAATACTTATTTGTATTTTAAAAGTTAGAAATGAGAAAATTGTAATTTTTAACAAGGAAATATCCAAGCGCAAATACTTTGTGTCACTCTTAAGAATGAAATAACATAAGATTGGCAAAACATTCAGATTTGAACAATTGATTTAGATGTACTTCTTCATATATAATAAGTTATAAATCTCAGTGAATTCTCCTCACGTTTGTAGTTTTCATTGGCTATGACTACACAGATCACTTTTCAGGAGGGACAAATAAGATAAGTGAAGTTGAAAGTTTTGTTAGTGTGTTAGCTTTGTGCAAAAATACGTAGATAACATTTATCTTACATGATCCTTTTTTGATTTCACTGAAACATAAACACTGAAAAGTTGTGTCTATAAATAAATCAGCCAAGAAGCCTATTATAAAGATTTTGACAAGTATATATCTGACAAGATACAATTTTTGGACAAGATGATATTCATTTCTATATTAACTGATTAATTAATCAGCAGTTTATCATCTCTTTGAGATATACCTTTGATTATGAGTCACTAATAACAAGTAGTGATCTAACTTCAAAAAGTTAATTTATCCAATTTGGTTGGTATCTTGAGCAGTTGTACAGGGTACTTAAATAAGATTAATTATTGTAATACTTAAGTTCTTTTTGAGTATGTGAAGATGCTTTCCATAATAAATCCAGATTTTTTTTCATTTTGAGTAAGGCTTTGAAGTCCTCCTGCCTGAAAATTGTGATAAAAATAGAGAACTTATTTGTGGTTGCCTGCGAAAGCCATGTTAGAATGACTTTGAAAAGTGTTATATTTCACTTATGGTATAGAGATGATACGATTAAAGATTGTCTATTTAAATGATAAACTTAGAGGACATTGACTCAAACAAAACCTCCAGCACTAAAATTTGTCATCTGAGTTCCTGGACGGTGGTCATTTTGTTCTGCTAAGACACATCCCAAGTAAGGGAGGTTCAACACCTTTAGAGGGCAGCCCTCTTTAGGTCCCACATGTCAGAAAACTTCTTTATGATATAAAACATTATCTTGCTTTATTTTTACATAATTTATGCCTTTAGGTACAGGGTCTTGCTCTGTTACCCAGGCTGGAGTGCAGTGGCATGATCACAGTTCACTGCAACCTCAACCTCCTGGGCACAAAGGATCCTCTTGCCTTGGCCTCCCAAAGTGCTGGGATTGTAGCCACTGCATTCAGTGAGACTTAATCTTACTCCTTATGTTGTATCTTTCCAGATTGCTGGAATACTATTCTCATTTCTGTATTTCCATCCCTTTCTCAAGGGAATAAAGGAAACTTTAGTTCTTGACCTCATACCTTCAACCTTAAGCATTTAAATTGGTTTGCTTAAAACTATACCCACTTCCTGGATGGTAGTAGAAGAGTACAGAGTACCTATTTCTGAGTTCTATATAAAATAGAAATCCTAAGTACAACCTTGGTAACAATCTATTCATAATTTGACAGTAAAATAAAGTGTATGTTCACTCTTTATGAATTCGCAAAAAGAGAATTTAAGCTTTTTACTTATTAGTCATAATAACAATTTCAGAATCACATACTGTTGAGGCAGCAGTTCTGAAAGTGTGGGCTGTGAACCCTGTTGAGGTATCCATTGAGGTCAAAACTATTTTCAATAGTACTAAGACAGTATTTGCCCCTTTCATTGCAGATGTTTGCACTGATGGTACAAAAGTAAGGTTGAGTAAAACTGCAGGGAAATTAGCATGAATTGAAGCAGTGTCACTAAACTCTAATTATTGTATTCTCCCCTGTCACACACTCAGAGTAAAACATTGCCAGATTCACCTAACAATGCCCTTGATGAAACAGTAAAAATGGTTGACTTGATGAAATCTGGTTAAGCCTACATTCACTAAACATTAAAATGGAAGGTACACATAGAGTGCTTTTGTTGCAAATCTAGTTAAAATGAAAGCACTTGAACAATCCATTGGTTGAGTTGCAAGCTGAAGTAGTCACTTTTTTCATGGAACACCATTTATACTTGAAAGAATAACCGACGAACTTTGGCTATTTAGACTTAAATATTTGGTGTCTGCCAAATTTTTTGAAAAGAAGTAAGATGTGCCTGTCACTTTAAAGATAACAATATTACAAAATTTAATAAGTGACAGTGTTTGCTAATAATAATTTTGCTTAAATTGAGCTTTCAAATAAAAATTAGAATTTTAGGATATTGTATCTGACATTGTGACCTTGACGGCTTTCCAGTGCTTGAAGATTTTACTGATAAGAATGGCAGTGATATTAACAAATGTGACTTTTTGATGTTTTGTAATGAAATGTGTCAATATTTAGAAGCTTCACATAACCCAGTTAGTCAACATTTTAAAAATTATCAATACATGATAAGAAAACCATGCAAGAGCCAGGCTCGGTGGATCAGCCTGTAATCCTGCGCTTTGGGAGGCTGTGGTGAGTGAATTGCCTGAGTCCACGGGCTTGAGACCTGCCTGAGCAACTTGGTGAGACCTCATCTCTACAATAAAATTTTTAAAAAATTAGCTGGCCATGGTAACGCGCGCCTGTAGTTCCAACTACTTGGAAGGCTGAGGCGGAAGGATCACCGGAGCCAGCAGGTCGAGGCTGCAGTGGCCAGGAGCCTGCCACTGCACTACAGTCTGGGTGACAGAGTGAGACTCCAACTCAAAAAAAGAAAAAGAAAACCACGCAAAGACAGAAATATCTACAGATCAATGGAGTTTAATGACCACAGTATGAAAAGTTTCTCTTTTTCTTTTTGAGTTGGAGTCTCACTCTGTCACCCAGGCTGGAGTGAAGTAGCACACTCACAGCCACCCCAGGGTCAACCTGCTGGGCTCTGGTGATCCTTCTGCTTCAACCTTTCAGGTAGCTGGAACTACATGCATGTGGTACCACGCCCAGCTAATTTCTTTATTTATTGTAGACACAAGGTCTCACCAAGTTGCCTGGGTTGGTCTCAAACCCACAGGCTCAGGCAATCCACTTGCCTCAACCTCCCAACGTGCTGGGATTACAGACTGAGCCACCTAGCTCGGACTGAGAAGTTTCTTAATATGATTTCAGATTTTAGATTATAACTAACTTTTAAGAAAATGCTATTTGCTGAGTTCTGGTGTAATAGCAAAGAAGAATATTCACAATTATCTGAAAAGGGTACTACAATTTAACATCTCCTATCTAACTGCATACCTGTATGAAGCTGGATTATCTTCATGTACAACCAAAACAACATAGCAGTATAAATGTTTGAATACAGAAGAGATATCTATCTTCCAGTAAGCTAGATATTAAAGAGAATCAATAGTATAAAACAATATCACTCTTCTATTTTTGTTTTAGATGAAAATAATTAATATTTTGATTAAAAGTGTTACTTAAATGATGAGTTTATCACTGTTATTTTTAAATGAACTAAGGAAGTTTTTATGTATATGTTTTAACTTTGACTACAATATTGATAATTGTGATATATATACACACACATATATATGTATGTGTATATATATGTGTGTATTCATGTCTTTTAATGCCTTAGATACTTTTAAGAAGTAAGGGAACTTGGGACAAAAATGTTTGTGAATCATTGCACTAAGCGATAATCTAGTGAAAGATTTCAGTTATTCTTTTCCTCGCTGATTCAAAAGATTTGGAATAAAATCCAAATATCTTTGTTAACAATAATAGTCAATATGGCACCTGTCACCCAAATTAATATTTACACTTTGTGAGGCAATTTTATTTTATGCCTCTACACTTCCTGTATATGATTGATGCCAGAAGTGTACGCCTTTTTTGTAAATCAGAACTTCAAGCCTCCAGAAAAGTTCTCCTGACTTCTGGGAACATTGGCAGAACTTTTATCTGGCACCTTTTTTGGCTTTGATCAAAAATTAGTCACTAATAATTCCAGGTATAGTATAAAGTTTAGCCAACATTCATAAATAGAACATGTAAATATTTCATAACTAGCCTGGGTAATCATCAAGACCTTTTCCATCCCCACACTGTTGCATTGAGGATTAAGTTTCCAACACATGCTTTTTGGAGAACACATTCAATAAACATACATGTGCAGGTATCTTTTTTATAGAGTGATTTGTGTTCTTCAGGGCATATTCCCAGTAAGGGGATTGCGGGGTCATATGCAAGGTCGATTTTTAGAGCTTTTAGGAATTGTCACACTGATTTCCACAGAGGCTGCATAGTTTACACTCCCACCAACAGTGTAGAAGTGTTCCCTTTTCACATCCTCTCCAGCATCTGTTATTTTTTGAGTTGTTGATAATGGTCATTCTGACTGGAGTTAGGTGGTTTCTCAGTGTAGTTTTAATTTGCATTTCCTTGATGACTAGCGAGGTTAAAAATTATTTCATATATATGTTGGTCGCTCATATGTCTTCTTTTGAGAATTGTCTGTTCATGTCTTTTGCCCACCTTGTAATGGGGTTGTTTGTTTTTTTCTTTTCGGCACTTTTGAGTTCCTTGTAGATCCTTGATGTTAGGCCTTTGTCAGACATGGAGTTGGCAAATACTTTTTCCCAGTCTGTGGGCTGCCTTCCTGCTCTCTTGACAGTTTCTTTGGCTTTACAGAAGCTTGTCAGTTTAATGAGATCCCACTTGTCTATCTTATCTCTTATGGCCCGTGCATTTCAGTTTTTGCTCAGAAATTGGATGCCAGTTCCAACTTCCATAAGGGTGTGTACTGCATTTTCTAAAGTACTTATGGTTTGAGGTTTTACATTTAGGTCTCTGATCCATTTAGAGTTAATTTTTGTGTATGGAGATAGATAGGGGTCTTGTTTGAATCTTCTGCATGTGGTCAGCCAGTTTTCCCAGCAGCTTTTACTGAATAGTTTCTCTTCTCCCCATTGGTGGGTGGTGGAGGCTTTGTCGAAGATGAGTTGGTTGAGAAATTAAGGTTTG
>NW_006964800.1:0-514 GCF_000164805.1 Carlito syrichta
TTTGCCTAGCTACCTAGTAAGCCAGCAATCTATCCACTTGACTTACCTAGCTGACTTAATGAAGTAGTCAATTGGCTACCCTGCAGAATTAACTAGCTAGCTACCTAGACAGGTGAATATCCAGTTGAATTATCTAGCTGACATAACAAGACACATGATGGCTAGCCAGCTGATTAAATAGTTTGCTATGCAAGCTAGGCAGGTGGCTAGCCAACTAATTTAACTAGCTGAATTAAGTAGCTAGCCAGCTGACGTAACTAGCTGACTTAACTAGCTAGCTTCCTATCAAACCAGCTGACTTTACTAGATGAAATAACTAGCTAGCTTCCTAGCTAGCTATCTAGCAAACAAGCTGACTTAACTAGCTGACTTAATTGGCTTGCTATCTAGCTAGCCAGTTGACATTAGTAGCTGAAATAATTAGCCAGAAAGCTGTCTAGCCATCTCAATTAATTAGCTTTTTAACTAGCTGTCGAGCTGGCTAGTCAACTGAATTAAGAAGGTGACAACTAGC
>NW_006964801.1:0-399 GCF_000164805.1 Carlito syrichta
CCACTCATATTAATGCCACCACAACCACCACCACAACCACAGGCCAGCTCAGATGCTCAAACATCCCGGTCCTTTGGAGGTGCAGGTAAGTGGATGGCCTGAGCATGCGGATTTGACACCAGCCTGGGACACGGGTTGAGACCTTGTCTCGGCCATCAAAAATATATCCAAAGATAAGCCAGGCATGGTGACACAGCCCTGTGTTTTCAGTCCATAGTTGGGCCAAGACTGAAGGATCACCTGGGCCCCTGCAGTAGGGGTTCACAATGTCCATGAGCATGCCCCTGTGCTAAGGCCTGGGTGACAGATCAGGATTCAGCTTTCAGATAATAATCACCACCACCACCACCACCATCACCACCGCTGTCACACAGAGCGAGGAGTCAACCTCAGGGATGG
>NW_006964802.1:0-503 GCF_000164805.1 Carlito syrichta
AAAAAGAGAAAACAAACAAACAAAAGCACAGGCATCATCTCTTGTTCACACCCAGACATGAATCCGTCAGCAAATCTTGTCACCTCCAACTTCAAATACCAAAAACCTGAGCTGGGCTGGGTTGGTGGCTCAGCCTGTAATCCCAGCACTTTGGGAAGCCAAGGCGAGTGGATTGGCTGAGCCCACGGGTTCGAGATCAGTCTGGGAAACTTGGTAAGACCATGTCTCTATTAAATTAAAATTAGCCAGACATGGTAGCACATGGAAGGCTACTTGGAAGGCTGAGGCAGAAGGATTGCTGGAGCCCAGCAAGTTGACGCTGGGGTGATCATGAGTGTGTCACAACACTCCAGCCTGGGCGATGGAGTGAGACTCCAACTCAAAACAAAACAAAACAACAAACAAACAAACAAAAACCTGAGCCCTTTGTTGTTGACATCCTGGTCCAAGCTGCCACCACCATCATTCATTACCTGGGTCACTGCCTACAACAGCTTCTTATC
>NW_006964803.1:0-4427 GCF_000164805.1 Carlito syrichta
CGAGCTGCATGGGAGCACGGTGGGGCCAATGCCGTGTTATAGTCCTATTGGATGCATAACAAAGCTGGCTACGGATTGGAGGCTTGCAGGTTTGAAATTCACGAGTGGGAAGGTTTGAATCTCGCGTGCGGAGGAATTGTGCTCACAGAAGCCGGGACCTAGGACCTTTGTTGTCTGGTGTGTCGGAGCCATTTTGGGAGCCGCCCCTCTGGTCGCTTCCTGCACCCTTCACCTAGGTTTGGGCTAACTAAAACAACTCCAAAAAGAGTGTGAATAGGACTTAGGTGGTCGGCGCTGAGCTTCCACATGCTGCAGGGCATGTGCAGCACTTGCAGAAAATATGCACATGCTTGAAAGTATACTTGGAAAAAGAAAGGGGGCTGAAACCTTCTATAATTCTAAAATTCTATAATTCTTGGTCTCACAACTGTGACCATCCAGGAATGTAACTGCCATCTTGTTTCCTATGACTGAAGTTACATTTGTCATCTGTTATTGCTACACAGTAAAAACAATACTAGGTAAATATCCCTATAAGGGAATTATATAATCTCCTTATCAAGCTATCCAAAAATTTCAGCCCACAAAAATGAGGCCTGTAATTTCTTAGGAGTCCAAAGAATGTCCATATTTCAATGCAGATGTTGAATTTGCCTCAATAGTATAAGGTTAGTGCATTTCCATTGGAAACATTTCTGTTGCATTATGCTGCTTTCCTAAGACTACTCGGTTATGATTTTAATCTTTAAGTTGGACTATAGAAATAGAATAAATATTAACTGAGTGCCTTTATTATGCACATATTAGCAGTCATCTTTCCTCAGAGATTTTAATTATCTGTTAAAATTTACACTTTTTTATTAGATTTCTCATTGATTTTTAAGAAAAAGAAGGCTCTTTTCCCCTTGAATCAGCTGAATCAGAATTTTTTTTTCCTAAAATTTTATATTTTAGACAGATGTTAAAGAAAGGCCATCACTTTCTCCAAACCCAATTAATATAAAATTATCTAGCCTTTTGAAATGAGTTTCTATTGTATTCTCATACCTTGCTCTTTTCTAAATCCCTCCCAAGAACTGTGCAGCATTTATTGGCAATGTGTGAAAATAGCATTGTGAAATTTATTTTCCACTTAAATGATTTTCAATCCAGGAAGTCACATTAAAATTTTTTAAAAATCCTTTAAACTTTGCTAATGAAAATTAACAAAATTCTAAGATAATCTGCCTTTAATGGTGATTTTATCCTATAATTCAATAATTTAATTTGGGCACTTGATATTCAAGGATATAATAAATTATTATGCTGCATTTACTCATTTATTTACTCAAACACACCTTCATTCAATCATTATTTAATGACTGCCTCCCTTCAGTGCTGTGTCCCCTGATGGCAGAAAAGGGAACAAGACAAAGGGTCCTGATCTGAAGAGACTACAGTTTTGCAGGAATGTCTTAGCATGTGGGATGAGTTGTCACATCAACTTTCACCTTCCAAAAAAATCTCTAAGCTCATTCATTTCTATCAAATTCCATCAACTCAGTCCAGCCCAAGCTACCATTATCTTTACAGACCACAGGGGCGATAGATAGATAGGTGGATAGATAGAAAAAACAGGGGCTTGCTAGTAACTCCTCAACCCAGTTTTGTCCCTTTCCAATTCATTCTCCACAATACAACCAAAAGGGTCTGTAAAAATTCAAATCGACCACGTGACTTTTCAGCTTAAAATCTTTAAAACTTTCTCTTCATTCTTAAAATTAAAATCCTACTCTTTAGAGACTTTTTTCCTACTAGCTTCAGTCACACTGGGCTTAATTCCATTCCTGAAATTCATCAGGCTCATTCCTGCCTCAGGACATTAATACAAATCTTCTCTGAGCACCCAATTTAAAGTCCTCACATCCTGTGACCTTCATCCCAGATCTTCTCTGTGTCATCACATAACTGGTTTTAATTCTTTCGTAGCCCATTATCAGCATCTAATAGATTTTCTTGTTTGTTTATATGTTTTCTTTATTCAGAAGTATCCTTCATATGGTCAGGTACCATGAATTCCTTGCTAATCACTTTATCCTTAGTGACTAAGTTAATGACTTGGTACATAACAGGTACTCAGAAGATATTTGTTGGGAAATGTCTGGACAATGAAGAACATAACACTGACACTTAGCAGCTGACTAAGTTACTCATTTTCTTTGAGTCTCAATCTTCATCTCTAAAACAGAGAATGTCAATGAAGTGCTCAGTGCCTGGGAGACTAGGTATAAATACCCAATTACTGTCAACCATTATGATGATGATCATCATCATTAAGAGCACCATTGAAACTGAAAGCTGGCCTTCATGAGTTTAAGCACTTGTAATGAATGGAGGAATGACATTTACAACCATAGCTACTAACTAGGGAGCACCTTGTTACCCAAAAGGTCATTTGATTTGGTTGGGCATTTTTACTAATTTGGATATGTCAAGGTGAGCTTTGTGGTGAAGGCCAGATAGAAGCTAAGAGATAAGTTGACATATATATTATATACAGGAGGGGCCAAAAATATATATAAACTTTTTTTTTTTGAGTTGGAGTCTAACTCTGTCGCCAAGACTGGAGTGCAGTGACCGCTCCCAGTCACCGCAGCCTCGACCTGCTGGGCTCCGGCGATCCTTCTGCCTCAGCCTTCCAAGTACCCGGAATTACAGGCATGCACTACCACGCCCGACTGATTTTTTGATTTATTGTAGAGATGAGGTGTCGCTGCCCAGGCGGGTCTCAAACCCGTGGGCTCAGGCAATCCACTCACCTCAGCCTCCCAAAGGCGCGGGATTACAGGCTGAGCCAACCGAGCACAGCTTATATAAACTTTTTAAGAGATTTCATCTGTATACTACTTTTTGAAGTTGAATTAAATTAGCAATGTGTAGTATGATGTTCGCTCAGCCATGGCTCTGCCATTTTCTTGGCTTCTCCTACCTGTTGCATGGTGATGCTAGCATTCATTTGATTAAAGCCATATTTTGAGTGAATGTCATACTTAAATTGTGTATACATTTTTGTGTGTGTGTGTGTGTGTGCGTGTGTGTGTGTGAGAGAGAGAGGATGAGAGAGAAAGATGAGTGAGAAGTCCCTTGAGTTTGCACCATTCTAGATTGTCACTATTAAAGAAAGAGATAGGAGAGTGAAGAAAAAGAGAGAAGTCTATGCATTGTTCTTGGGCTGGACTAGTCAGAGGCTAAAGGGACCTGTGACACACCTAAGTGTCATGTCCACTGGCTAAAAATTACTATGCAAAAAAGACATCTACTATTCTGTTTAAAGTTATTTGAATATTGTATTTCTTCCCCAAATCCTTAGTAAAGATAAGTACTACAAATATCCTTGTGCTATTATTTTGATAGAAATCAAAGGAGCTAAGTATCAGCCAACCCGGAACACAAGGGTATACACAAGTCCAAGCTCTGTCCTTATCCCCCACAAACAGCTCCTACTGACAGAGTGTCCTGGGAGGATGAACGAGGCTGAGGCCCATGCAAGCCCTAGAAATGAGCTCAGGGTCATTTGAGTCAGACATTTCAGAGTCTGGGCTACTGCAGCATGATCTAGAGGGACAGCAAGGCTTGAGATCCCTTTGTAAACTGTCTGACTCTGTGGAAGGTGGCCTGTTTCTTTTTATGTTGTAGAAAAGTCCCAATTTTGGAGCTATGTCAAAGGATAACATCAGTCAAATAGATTAATTATGTCTGTAGCAACCACACTGTATTATAAAGACTCCTTGAAGACAACATGTAGAAACTTAACATTGCCTGGAATACAGGTAGAAATCTTTCTGGTAAGGTCATCTAGCAGTAACTTTACAAATACATTATTGTATTGTATTTGCAGTCCACAGATGCCTGAAAAGGTTAACACCTTCAAAATACAATAATTGAAAACTTATAATTCAGGAAAAGCCTTTATAAATTAACTTAGGATGGGAAAAAAAACAGAAAACTGTTGAGGGCCTTACAATCACAGTCAAATTATTACTGTTAAATTATTACACAGGGTTGTCATGCTAGTGCTTCTTCCATCAGGAGTAGAAACCAAATAGTTTGATACCATCATCCCCCACTCTTAGTTAAGATGTAGAAGAATCCACAGGCTGGGAGGAGACAGCCTGGAAAGTCTCACTGAAGACACGGGATCTAAATTTCTTCTTGTTGTCTGAACCTTACCATTTCTGCCCATACATTCTATCCCACAATATGAAATTGCAAAAATCTGAAAATTTAAAGGCATATGAGTCAAAGAATGACATGGCAGTGGAAGGGCACGGTGTTACTTGTGATGGCAAGAATAAATACACCAGTGTGAGTACTGATGAGTGTATGATTTCATAGAGTCCTACAACATTCCTCTGAGTAAGTTGGTCAGCAATGGCCCCATTTCATAA
>NW_006964804.1:0-451 GCF_000164805.1 Carlito syrichta
AGGCTGCAGTGGCCATGAGCATGCCACTGCATTTCAGCCTGGGTGACAGAGTATGACTCCAACTCAGAAAAATTTTAATAAATAAGTTTATAAATCAATAAATAAAATAAAACAGAAAATTATTGTAATTTTGAACTGATAATTCTATGAATATGAAAACCTTGTTACATTAAAAGAATCATTATAGAGAGTAGACATTTCTGGGAAAATAGCAATTTTTGAACACCTTAGCTCACGTTTACATGCAAGTCTAACACATCTACCTCTAGGAGCTAAAAGTTGCTGTGGCCAGAAGAGAAGCGATACCTTGAAGAAGGCAACTGAGACTTCAGGCCTCCTTTAGTCCTGAAGAACATACTTGGGATACGACTTGTAGCCTTCAGAGAAGACAGCACCTGGGGCCTGATGATAGAGAGGTCCATGGTTTTCATTAGGTTGAGACAGACCCTGG
>NW_006964805.1:0-320 GCF_000164805.1 Carlito syrichta
AGCCGAATGGTCAGAAGAGTTAGCTAATCAGCTGGCAAGTGACCCGACATGTGAAATGCCTTAACTAATCTGCCAGCTTGTGAGTCAACAGGTAAGGTGACTTAACTAGTCAGCTGTCAAGAAAGCCGACTAGTTAGCTGACCTATTGGCCTGCGAGTGAGCTGACATTTAGTTGTCCTGTTGGCTGGCGAGTGAGCCGACTAGTTTGCTGACCAGTTTGCTGGAGAGCGAGCTGACTAATTAGTTGACCTAATGGAAAGCGAACAATCCTACTATTTATTTGACCAGATAGCTTAGTTGCTAGCCTTCTAGTTCGCTAA
>NW_006964806.1:0-665 GCF_000164805.1 Carlito syrichta
CATCTAGTTTAGTCACCTGGCTGGCCAGCTACCTAGCTCATTAATCAACGAGTTAAGTCAGCTGGCTAACCAGTTGGCTAGCTAGTTAAGTCACCTCATTAAGTCAGTTGTCTACCCAGCTCTCTAGCTAGTAAAAAAGCTAGTTAAGTTATTTGGCTAGACAGCTAGCTAGCTAGTTATTTTAGCTAGTTAAGTCAGCTGGCTAGCTAGCTAGATAACTAGTTAAGTCAGTAAGTTATGTCAGCTAACTGCATAGTTAAGTCACCTAGATAAGTCAGCTAGCTAGCTAGATAGCTAGCTAGGTATCTAGCTAGTTATTTCAGATAGTAAATTCAACTTGTTAGCTAGGTAGCTAGCTAGTTAAGTCAGCTAGTTAAGTCAGCTGGTTAGATAGTTAAGTCAGCTAGTTAAGTCAGCTGGCTAGACAACTGCTTATCTGGGTAGCTAATTCGTTGTCAGCTGTGTAGCCAACTGGCTTGCAAGTAAGGTCACCTAGTTAAGTCAGCTTGCTAGCCAGTTGGATACCTAGGTAGCTAGATAGTTAAGTCTGCTGGCTAGCATGAGGGATATGAATGTAGTTAACTAGTTAAGTCAGGTGGCTAGCATCCTGGTTAGCTAGTGATGCCAGCTAGTTAAATCAGCTGGCTAGCCAGCTGGCTAACAAA
>NW_006964807.1:0-2818 GCF_000164805.1 Carlito syrichta
TAGAATAGCCATTTTGTTAAGAGATTGTAGTCTGTAGTTCCAAAAAGTGGCCGACCATGAAGCTTGGCCTGTGCCACATCCTATAGAGCCAGTGTGATCTTGGACCATGCCACAATCTTTAGGAATTGCTTTAAGCTATAATTAAGAGCTTCCATAGCATTGTGTAAGTAGTATTTGCATAAAATAGAAAGGTAACAAAGTTTAAGTTAGTCATTATGGGTACTGAGTGAGCTTTAGAAGTTATTGATTATCAGAACATCATTAGGCTTGTAGGGATTGTTGCACTGCTTTTGAAGAGCATTAACTAGCAAAGGGAACAATAAGACAATCTTGGGGTTTGTCCTTCCTCATACCTGAGAAAACATCTGGTGGGTGGGGGATGCTCCTCCTGCACCTGGGTTCATATTCACGTGGAAAGGCTTGTGAGACTGTATAATATTTGGGGAAAAATACCTGCTGTAACTTTCAATAAACGGCCTCTGCTCATTTCACTGAACAGTTGTCCACTTTCTTTCTTTCTCATTCTTCCTCTTTATTTCTATCCTTCCATCTTTCTTTAAATATGTTTCCCTACAGATTCACCGACGCCACCACATCTTCCAAGGGACTCGCCAAAACATGCATGGGTTGGCACCCTGCAGTAAACGAGTTAACTAGCTGTCTTAACTAGTTGATGAACGAATTAGCTAGGACACTTAAATTTTTGGCTGAGTAGACGGACTACTTAGTTTAACAAATTTCCTGACTACTCGACCTACTTGTTAGCCAGCTTAACATGTCGGCCAATTAGTCGGCGGACTAGTTAGCTGGGCTAACTAGCTGACTAACGAGTTGGCCCACTAGTTAAGAAGGTTAAGTTGTTGTCTGCTTGTTTGCTGACCAAACTAGTCTGCTGACTAGTTGGCCCACTAGTTAGCTGAACTAATTTGTCAGCTGACTAGTTAGCTGAGCTAACTTGTCAGTTTGCAAGTTGGTCCAGTAGTCGGCCTATTGTTTAGCTGACTATCTAGTTGGCTGGCTAGTCGGCAGAACTGTTAGCTACTTAACAAGTCGGCAAGTGAGTAAGCTGACATGTGAGTTGACTTATCTAGTCGGCCTGCGAGTGAACCGACTGGTCAGGTGACTAAACTCGTCGGCCAGTGTGTGAGCAAACTGGTCAGCCAAATTTAGTCAGCTGGCGACTGAGCCGACTGGCCAGAAGAATTAACAAGTTGGCCAGCAAGTGAGCCAACCAGTGAGCCGATTTAGCTAATTGGCCAGCGAGTGAGCCGATGATTGAGCTGCCATAACTATTCAGTCATCCAGTGAGCCCAATGGTGAGATGACTTAACTAGTCCTCTGGTGAGCAAGGCGACTAGTTAGCTGTCCTGCTGGCTTGCAAGTGAGCCGATAAGTTTGTTGACCTGTTGGCTGGTGAGTGAGCCGACTAGTTTGCTGACCAGTTGGCAGGCGAGCGAGCTGACTAGTTATCTGACCTGATGGAAAGTAAGCGAGCCCATTAGTTAGCTGACCAGATAGCTGAGTTGCTAGCCGATTAGTTAGCTAAGTACCTAGCTGATTTGTTAGCTGACATGACTAGCTGGCTGACAAGATAGCTGGCTATGTAGCTGACATAACAAGCTAGCAAACAAGGTAACTAACTCTCTAGCTTGCTGACTTGACTAGCCAGCTATCTGGCTACTGGCTGAGTTAACTATCTAGCTGACTAGCTAGCTGTCGAACCAGCTGACTTAACTAGCTACCTGACTAGCAACCTACTAGCTAGCTGATTTAACTGGGTAGTTGGATAATTAAGTGAGTTGCTAGCTGACTTAACTAGCTAGCTGGCTAGCTAGCTGACATATTTAACTGACTAGCTTGTTGGCTGTCTAGCTGGTTAGCCAACTGACTTAACTAGCTAACTACCTGGTTGGCTATATGGCTAGCCAGCTGTCTTAACTAGCTACCTACCTGGCTGGCTAGCTAGCTAGCGAACTGGCTGCCTGGCTAGCAAGCTGGAATAAAAAGCCAGTCGTCTGTATGGAGAGTGGGAATGCCAGCCGACTTAACTAGCCAGCCACCCTGCTGATAGGCTGGCTAGCCAGCCAGTTTAACTATCGGACCACCTAACTGACTAGCCTACTAACAAGCTGGTTTAACTTGCCAGCCACCTCTCTAGGCAGCTGGCTAAACAGCTGAATTAAGTAGCAGACTTAACTAGGTAACCCTCCTGCAAGCCAGCTGCCTTAAATAGCTAGCTACATAGCTAGCCAGCTGGCTAACCAGCTCACTTAACTGCCTGACTTGACTTAACTAGCTACCCATCCAGGTAACCATCTGACTTAATTAGCTAGCTACCTACCTAGCCTGCTGCTGGCTAGCCAGCTGACTTAAATAGCTGACAACCATCTAGTCAGCTGGCTAGCCAGCTGACTTAATTATCTTGCCATCTGTTTGGCTAGACGGCTAGCCAGCTCACTTACCTAGCTAGCTACCTGGCTGGCTAGCTGGCTAGGCAGCCATATACCTGGCTAACGAGCTGGCCAGCTGGCTAGCCAACTGACTTAAATAGCCAGTCGTCTGGCTGGAGAGTGGGATATAAAGCCAGGTTAACTAGCCAACCATCCTGTTTGTCAGCTGGCTAACCAGCTGGCTTCATTAGCTGGCCACCTACCTGACCAGTCAGCTTACCAGCCGTCTGAACTTGCCAGCCACCTAGTTAGCCAGCTGGCTAGCCAGCAGACTTAACTAGCTGACTTAACTAGATAGCCATCGGGCTAGCCAGCTGGCTTAACTAGTTAGGCACCTAGCTATACAGCCGGCTAGACAGTCAACTTAA
>NW_006964808.1:0-340 GCF_000164805.1 Carlito syrichta
ACGCTGTCTGAAAAGAAGGCCAGCTATTTAAGTCAGCTATTTGATTCAGCTGGCTAGCTATATAGCGAACTTGTTAAGTCAGTTGATTAGCCAGCTGCCTAGCTAAATAAGTCAGCTACTTAAGTCTGCTGACTAGTCTGCTAGCTAGATAGATAGAGAGCTAGTTAAGTTAGCTGAGCAGTCAGCTGACTAAGTAGTTAAGTCTGCTATATGTGCCAATTGGCTAGCTGGTTAAGCCAGCTAGATAAGTCATCTGTCTAGACAGCTGGATAGCTAGGCACCAAGCTAGTTAATTCAGCTGATTGCCAGCTGGCTAGTTATTCAAGTCAGCTAGTAAATT
>NW_006964809.1:0-5210 GCF_000164805.1 Carlito syrichta
TTGCTGCCATTGATTTAGTCATAATCAGTACTGTTGTATGAAATAGTCTAATCATGCATCGTTTTCACTGGTTCTTCCCTTGGGCTTTGCTTTCTTAAGGGACACTATCTAGGGAAGAATAAGAGATCATTCTGTTGGTCACCATTGTAAACAGGTTTGAAATTGTCATAATTGTTGTTCCCAGTATCTGCCAGAGAATGGTGAGAAAACATTAGGAAATAATGAGAAGACAAAAAAGATTTCTCTTGAAATTTGATACTTATTAGGTTGGATACCCTAAAAGCAGAGCATAAAATGGCAATTCTAGTGAAAGCGACTTATTAGAGGTGCTCTCAGGAGAAGGAGACTGAGGCAAACAAGAAGTCAGGGGAAGAAGCTAAACACACATGCAGTTGTTCCGGGCACAAGTTTCAGCCTAGTCTCAGGCAGAGTGACAGAGCAAGAACTTAAGGAATGGGAGCCATCTATGTATCTCAGTTTCACTTAGTCAAAGGGGCACATATGAGCTATTAAGAGTCAACAGGTTCAGCAGCTAGAAGTGAATGCACTGGGATGAGGAAATTGGGGCATTCACAACAGCATCTACTAAAAAAGATTACCCACAAAATCTGCATCAGAATTAAATTTTAAATTCAGGGTTAGACTATAAGTCTCTAGAGCAGACATTAGTTTTAAATCACCCTTTCCCTGAAAGTATACAAATGCATCAGTCTTGAAAATAAGAAGTTTCAAAGTTAGGCTAGGATTGTGGGCAGACTTTTGGAGGAAGTTAAAAAATTAAATAAAAATAACATAAACTAGTCAATGACCTACTAAAATGCATTACTAATTATGATAGAAATCACAATATCATACCAATTACATGCTCCTTCAGTATATCCCAATAATTCCAAGTAGATGATCAATCAGAACACCCTGGAAAATGTGGGAAAAATTGAATTTAAAATTGCCTTTTAGCAAATATGCATACAAAGAGACTTCTAGACATATTACGTATCACTTTTTCTCATTGTCATGCTAGGCATATGTATTCAATAATAAACTAGGTGTCCCATACTCTGGGTACATATATCCAATAATAAACTAGGTGTCCTATACAAAGCCTGAGAGTTGGGCCCTTCAACCCCACATCTCATTATTTAGTAATAGAAATCCCACAATGACCACAATGATGAATGTCAGTGTTTCTCACTTACCTTCTTCTTGATAAGTAAGGTTAACAGAAGGAGAGACCTTAACCATTGCATACCATCAAAGTATGATTCATATTTGTATCATACTTTGTAAAGGGTAATGAGACTCTTTTTGAGATGTTTTAAAGAAACTGTCATCATCCACCGTATTTTTTTTTCTAGCTTAAGAATCTTACTCCAGATTCTAATCAACCTTTAGATTTATAAGAACAAGATGAACTTATCTTTATCAATGGCATACCCTTAAAATGTTCCTTTATTAAATATACCACTGGTTCAAAGAGTGAAATACTATAAGTGAATTTTCCTTATGGTATTTATCATTCCTTAATAAGTATTAGTTAATCTCATCTGTGGAGAATAATTTTTTTAAAAAGGTGACCTTCACTCTATTTTTAACATTCTTATTCTTTTTAATAGGATAGCACTGACAAATATAGACTTAGAAATGATTTAAATAATAAATAATAATTGACCCTCATTTTATCATTTTATCACTGATCTTTGAAGATAACCTCATTTTTATTTATGTTTATAAGCCACAGATATTAATGTGATTGTGTATGTGTGTGTGTATGTGTATATATATATATACACATACACACACACATACAATTTCAGCATTTTGGATAAGTTGTTTCCAGACAAAACCATGTGGTAAAGAAGCATTACATTTTCTACAACACAGTTAGATTCTAAAATCATCCCAAAAGCAACACAGAGGGAGTTGTTTAATATCATCTAGAGTATAAGACCTGTCCTGGGAGTGTCCCTAATGAATCATCTCATCCCACATTCTTTTTTAAAACTTTAAATGAATTAAGTGTTTAGCTCACTAATTAATGGGATGCACCAAAAGTAATTGAATGTGCTCATTGAAAATGTGTTAAAACTGTCACTACACATCATTAACACCTTTAAATCCAACACAGAATAATTAGCTTACAAAGGTTATATATAGTTGAATCAAGTCTACTTTACAGTAGGGTGAGTAATGCACATTCATCAGTAAATTAAATTAGATTCCAAGTAGAGGAACAGAGTAAAGGTTGCAAGTATGAATGGTGTAAATAAAATAAAACATAGGATTTATGAGGCCCTAAACCTATTTCCTGAAGCAGTGTGGGCTAAATAGCCTTTATTATTGCCACGTAAAAGCAGTCATGTCACAGATTAGGCAAGAGCCTCAAAATAAGAATCTACTAAACTCTAGTCCCTAGTTCATGACTGATAGGTTAAAAGTAAATAATCAGGTGTGTAATGATGAATAAGTAACAGACACCATCACCCTCCCATTGCCATACGAGTGTACTACAACTTAGAAGAGCAGAAACTTACAAACCTTATTGTCCCTGAAATTTTATAGGAGAAGACTTTAGGGGGAAAAGGTCTCATCCTGCTCTCAGGTGATTAATGTTTTTAATTAAAATTATGGTTATACTTGTGACAAAAATTCTACTAAATATTCATGCATTGGTGAGAAATCATATTTAATATAATTGATAAGAATGTATTTATTTGGTAAAATAACATATTAATCTATATTGGCATATTGATATACACACTCATAAAAGGTTGTAGGTGAAGATATATGTTCTGAGAAATGATTTTGAATTGCCATAAGTATGATGAAATAAAATATAACAAACAGGTATCTGTGTTGCTGATGTATTTAGTAGGGTCAGAAATAACAAACAGGACAATGGTGTACATGCCAGATATAACTCATGTATAACATCCTACATGTTTGAAAATGTAGTAGCTTTTTGATCCAAGGGTCATCTAAATTTTAGGTTATAGATTTAAAATATACATACCCACACTGTTTGGGACTAGAAATTCAATTAATTCAAAACTAATAGTAAACTTTAAAAGTAGACTGTAATGTTTGTATTTCCCACCACATTTAGCATATTTACCTCCTCTTCAGTATCATGTATCTGAGCAATCAAATTAGGAATTTTAAATGCTTTGGGGTCCGTGTTTTGATGGTCTCAATGAATATTTTATTTTATTCAAGCTAAATAAAAAAAAGGATGAGTACATTTGAGTTTCTAGAGACAAGACTGCATATCTCTTTTAGACAATATGTTTGGGAAAATATTAAATATTTATATGTTTTTCTTTCTCCCAGCTATCCCCCCATGACTTTCTTGTTCTCCTGTATCCTTTTTCAGCGTATTTTCATCACATGTCACGTTACAGCAGTTTCAATGACTACCTTCTCCCATTAGTCATTTCCTGCTGCCTTATAGACAGTTTCCTTCATCTTGACAATAACTTCTATAAATCTCATACAGAACTGATTATTTCTGAAAAACCTCCCTGAAAATGGCTAACTTCAGTCATCTGGATTCTTGATGCTGGTAATAATAACATGACAGCTCTTGGTTAAGTGTCCTGGTATTTTTCTAATTTGTAATTTAGGCAGGCTTTGGGGTCTTCAAGTGAGAGTTAATTAAACTATAACTCCATGACCTGCTGACTATCAAAGAAGCATATAACTTTAACTGTCATGTTTACCTATTGGTTATGGATCCCTTTTATCTGCAATTTGGTTACAAATAGTTTCTACAGAAGGTAGAAAATATTCCTGTTATTTGAAAGGTTGATTCAGAACTTATCATGTGTATATATAATAATGCCTCCTGTGTTTCTTTTATTTTAAACATTTCCCCTGGAAATGTAAAGGGTAAACAACATCTGTTCAAGGGAATTTCATTATTTTGGGGCTGTAAATCTGCATATACATTTATTTGATCTAAAACCATTTAAGACCTGTAATCTCATCTGATCCCTATTTGTCTTGGGTTTTCTGGTATTTAGAGACCTGTTTCTATCTAGGGTTTTATCCTTCATTGGCATCATTATGATAGACATGTCAGGAGTATAGGAGGACATTTAACCCAGTGGGTGTAAGTAGCTATTTTTTCCTTTATAAAAACGAAATTAATGCCTAATATGATAACTATTTAGAACTTTCTATAATATAGGTGACTTTTTAAAATTAAAGATTGTGTCAGCCTAAAATCCCAGCACTTTGGGTAGCTGAGTCGAGAGGATTACCTGAGCCCAGAGGTTTGAGACCAGCCTGGGCAACTTGGTGAGACCTTGTCTCTACAATAAATCACAAAAAATAACCAGGTGTGGTGCATGCATCTGTAGTTCAGCTACTTGGAAGGCTAAGGTGAAAGGATTGCCTAAGCCTGGCAGGTTGAAGCTGTGATGTCTGTGAGTTTGCCACTGTACTCCAGCCTGGGCCAAAAAGAGTGAGACTCCAACTCAAAGAAAAAAAAATAAAGATTGTGTAGCTGATTGAAACTATGTAATCTTAGTTCTAGTGAACCAATTCTGAGTGAACTAAACCTTACCTGTGTGCTTCAGAAGATTTTAAACCCTAAATGATAGAAACTATAATTATTCAAGTATCCTCTGTGTCTATGGACAATATTATCTAGGTTGAAAATGCAAAATAAATAGCAGACAAACCTACCACTGATAAATTTACAACTCAATCAAGATGCACATGTATGAAATGAAAAGCCAATAGATAAATCCATTTATTCATTAGTTCTATGAGGTATGGTTCAAAGTCAGGCAAAGTCCCTAAAGGTTACAGAATACAAACATTTAACTTCAATACAGCAAAACTGCCTTCATCACATCAAACAAGGTGCTCTAGGCCATCACACAGACCATGATAAATTGCAAGAAAAGAGAAGCACTATGACAGTAAATTCAAGCCAGTCAGTTTCCCCTGGTCTTCAACACTGAAAAACTACCTGTATTATGAATGAGGCTGCATAAGCTCAAAATAGACCCTCAGCTCCCAACATTCATACAAAACTGGAACTTCGATATTGTAGCAAGCCAGGGAATAATTTTAATGGTTTTAAGGGACACAAAAAAGCTAATATAGTTTTGATCACCTCCAGCTTTTTCCTCCAAATCTTCTTTTATAACATTTTTCAAAAAGCACACTAAACTTGAAAAAAGGTTTGTGAACATCTGTATCCC
>NW_006964810.1:0-586 GCF_000164805.1 Carlito syrichta
AATTATTGCTGAACAAAAAAGAGGGCCAGGTGCAGTGGCTCATGCCTATAATCCCAGCACTTTGGGAGGCAGAGGTGAGAGGATTGCCTGAGCCCCGGGGTTCGACACCAAGCTGGGCAACTTGGTAAGACCTCATTTTGCAATATATCAAAAAATTATCTGGGCACGGGTGGCTCCCACCTGTAGTTCCAGCTACTTGGAAGTCTGAGGCGGAAGGATCGCCTAAGCCTAGCAGGTCGAGTCTGCCACTGCACTCCAGCCCGGGGGGCAGAGTAAGACTCTGACTCAAAAAAAAAAAAAAAAAACATAAAAGAGAACAGTCTACCTACTAAACAAAAATAAAGAGTAAAAACAGCTATTATTAGTGGCACAGAGTTTCAATTGTTTTTAAGAAAACAAGCTGGGCGTGCTGGCTCATGCCTATAATTCCAACATTTTGGGAAGCTGAGGTGGGAGGATTGCTCAAGCCCAGGAGTTTGAGGCCAGCCAGGGCAACATAGCAAGACCTCATGTCTACAAAAATTTTTCTTAAAAATTAAGCATGGCTGGGTGTGGTGGTTCATGCCCTTAAAACAGTATTTTGGGG
>NW_006964811.1:0-1271 GCF_000164805.1 Carlito syrichta
TAATATGGGGTGCCAAAAATGTATACACATTTTAGCTATGCCATTCACTCAAATGATGCTAGTATTTCCAAGCAAAAAACAGGACAGTAAAAAAAATGGCAGAAGCATGGCTAAGTGAATGTCATTCTACTCGTTACTACCATAATTTAATTCAACTTTCAAAAGTAATACATATATAACTTATTTGAAAATATGCACAAATTTTTTGGCATATATGTATGTACATATATAAACATGTTTTAAAACACAGAAAAATATCTAATAAACAGTGAAATGCTTATATATATACTTATATATATCATCTCTGCACACAATGTATAACTTTGCATAATATATAGAAAAATGACAAATTTAAAACAGACCCTTTAGATAGAATATTAATGATCAATTGATGCATTTCTAAACATATAAGCAAATGATACAGGAATCTGTTCTTCAAATCTGGACCCTAGAAAACTGCAGGGAATGAAAGTGGTGGGAGTTCAAGCAGAGGAGGAAATAAATGGACCTTGTCAATTTTTAGTAACAGCAAAAACTGCAACAAGTGGGATTTTGACTTTTTATAAGTTGTAGGTAGAAATGACATAGCTCCATGCTGGTATATTTTGTTACAGCCTGGAATAATTTTTCTATTTGTATTTTATTATCGATGTGTACAATTGAGAAGACTTTTCCTCTGGTTTTTAAAAGCAATGTTAAATGCAGTTTTCTTTGAGAGAACTACTACTTCTTTTGTTGTTTGGAAGTATTCTGAGTAACGTATATGATAAAGAAAAGGAATTTGCCCATATTGCTTTTATTAGTTCAAAAATATGTACTTTAATTTCTAGGTTATAAGCCTCTCCAAACAAGTCAGACTAATCATAGTAAGTATATGAAAATACATTTGAAAATTGCATATCAGAAAAAGTGGCAACAAAATAGCTGCTAAAGTTCAAGGCTCCAAAGGCTTTTTTTTTTGGCAGTGAAGTGTTTTAAGTACTTTATAGATTTTTAAAAATCCTTTTAAAGGCTATATCCTTTATTTATTTATTTATTTATTTCCAGTAAGGTGGAACAAAATGATGGAACAAGACAATTTAGTTATTGTCCTTCCACAGATACATCAGGTTGAACAACTATCCACTCATAAAAACACCTTCACTAGGGTTACAAAAACTGCGTGAGAGACCACAGTACCTGAGTGCAGTACAATAATAAGGAAAGTCACATTGAAGAAGAAAAAATTTGCATTATCCATATTACCTCTCACCGATCCCCAGCAGCACTGT
>NW_006964811.1:2559-3353 GCF_000164805.1 Carlito syrichta
GCAAGCAAAATTTACTTATGTAGAACAAAATTTACTTATGTAGTACATCCTCACATGTAGTCCACAGCACTAAAATATAAACAAAATTACATTCTTTTAAGAAAGGAAGGAGATTTAGGAAGCAAATACTTATGTTTGTTACCCTCACAACTAGAACTTTTTGGAAGCCTTAGAGTTATTGGAGCTATTGGAGTAAGAGCCAGCTCATTTCTGGTTTCCTGACAAAAATCTGACCCCAAAAGGTTTTGGTATTAGCGTGTTGTCTCATAGCTAGCTATACTGTAAAATTTAGCTTGATTTCCAAATAAGATTTTAACATCAATTTCCTATAACTTTTGGGAGATAGTAATTTTCACTACCCATTCATGTCTTCTCTACATCAGGGATGCTCTTGCTTTCCATATGTGTCTAACCTCACCCACATATATTATACAGTAATTTGCAAACCGTATTCCATGACTCCATTATCAATATATTTGCTGAACACGTGTTTTGGTTAAGCCTTGTGAAACTTAACTAATCTGGGTTTTTGTTGTTCAGCAATGAACAGATTAAATTCATTCACCATACATTGCATGGGATGAGTCTATAATACAAAGTCAAATTTATGTTCTAGCAAACAACATAAGGGAGCACTTCTACACTGTTGGTGGGAGTGTAAACTAGTGCAACCTCTGTGGAAAGCAGTGTGGCGATTCCTAAAAGCTCTAAAAATTGACCTTCCATATGACACTGAAATCCCCCTACTGGGAATATACCCTGAAGAACACAAATCACTCTATTAAAAAGATACG
>NW_006964811.1:3373-5963 GCF_000164805.1 Carlito syrichta
CCATCTTACCTAAGGCATTCTACATTTCAATGCAATACCCATTAAATTACCAACAACTTTCTTCTCATACCTAGGAAAAAGAACACAGGAATTTATATGGAAACACAAATGTCCAAGAATAGCCAGAACAATCCTCAGCAAAAAAACCAAAGCAGGTGGTATCACAATACCAGACTTCAAACTTTACTATAAAGCTATAATCATCAAAACAGCTTGGTATTAGTACAGGAACAGGCATATAGATCAATGGAACAGAATTGAGATTCCAGAAAGCAAAACCTCAATTTCTCAATGAACTCATCTTCGACAAAGCCCCCACCACCTACCAATGAGGAGAGGAGAACCCATTCAGTAAATGGTGCTGGGAAAACTGGCTGACCACATGCAGAAGATTGAAACAGGACCCCTATCTATCCCCATGCACAAAGGTTAACTCCAAATGGATCAAAGACCTAAATGTAAAACCTCAAACCATAAGAACCTTAGAAAAGGAAGGAAATACCCTCATGGAAATCAGAACTGGCATCTAATTCCCGTACAAAACCCGAAACCCACAGGACATAAGAGAGAAGATAGACAAATGGGACCTTATTAAACTGACAAGCTTCTGCAAAGCCAAAGAAACCATCAAGAGAGCAGGGAGACAGCCTACAGATTGGGTAAAAGTATTTGCCAACTCTAGGTCTGACAAAGACATAACATCCTGGATCTACAAGGAACTGAAATGTACTGAAAAGAAGTAAACAAACAACCCCATTATAAAATAGGCAAAAGATATGAACAGACACTTCACAAAAGAAGACATTCGAGAAGCCAACAAACACATGAAGAAATGCTCAACCTCACTAATCATCAGGGAGATGCAAATCAAAACCACACTGAGATACCACCTAACTCCAGTCAGAATGGCAATTATCAACAACTCAAAAAATAACAACTGCTGGAGAGGGTGTGGTGAAAAGGGAACACTTCTGCACTGTTGGTGGGAGTGTAAACTAGTGCAACCTCTGTGGAAAGCAGTGTGGCAATTCCTAAAAGCTCTAAAAATTGACCTTCCATATGACACTGCAAACCCCCTACTGGGAATATACCCTGAAGAACACAAATCACTCTATAAAAAAGATACCTGCACACGTATGTTTATCACAGCATTATTCACAATAGCAAGAACCTGGAAACAACCATGCTGCCCATCAAAAGAGGACTGGATTTAAAAAATGTGGTACATATACACGATGGAATACTACGCAGCCATAAAAAAGAACAAAATCATGAATTTTGCAGCAACCTGGATGGAACTAGAGTCTATAATACTGAGTGACCTCTCACAGAATCAAAGATCCTAATATCACATGTTCTCACTCATATAATGGACCTTGAACATCCAATGTAATACTATAAGAAAATGACTGACAGTACTGGGAAACTATGGGGGAGGAGGGGGATGGGATTAACAGTAGCAACTATCTGTCTGGGGATGGGAAAACACCTCTTATCAGCAGGGTGCCTGAATGAAACGTAATTGTACACCTAACCCTCAACTGTACCCCACAAAACCATAATAAAAAATATTGATTAATAAAAAAAAATAATAATGCAAGCTCTGTAAGTAGTCATCCCAGGTTTATGTCCCAAATCTTTCACATATTAATTATGTGCATATGGGCAAGTTGCCTAATTTTTTTACTTCAAAAAATGAATCCATAAGATTAATCCAACTGTTAATTTAAGATTTAATCTTAAACCAAATCAAGTACATTTTATTAACATGATGTTTTATTTCTAATTTACCCCATAATAGCTATTTGCTAATTGAAATGGGTGACACATTCTTACTAAGTCTAGTCAGATTAGAGAAAACTGAAGGAAAGAGAGCTAAAATTTTCTTGGAAATATAAGAGATACATTAAGCAATATATTTAATTTTCCCATTCAAAAATTATGTAATAGAGATACTAATGCTTGCAATACTAGAATAACATACCACAGTATTTATTGAGTACTTACTGGTTTAACTTCACTGAGTACATATGCATAATGTTCAAGTATCCTTATAACAAATCAATTAGGTAGATATATTTTTTATACTTTAAGGATGAAAAACAGTGCTTTGGGGATTTTTTTTAATTTGTTGAAATTAGTTCAGTGAAAAGACATGAATCAAGTATTCCAAACTCTTTTTGTTTGAATCCAAACCACCCCACACTAAACTGATGAGCTTTTGAAGAAAATCAAATTTATTGTCTTGTTCAAAACTGACAGCTTGACAGTTACAGAGTCAGAACTAATATTCCTGGTCACACATGATAGTTAAGCACAGTTTCAAATAATAATTAAATCAATTAATATTTTTTCTATATTACTAAAGACCAAAACTAATACTGAAAGACATGTGAATATTGTTTGACTATAAGAAAATAATTTTTATTCATCTCTTTCTGTTTATGTCCACAATTATTTTTACAAAATTAGCCATATCCTAAGATATGCCTTTAAAATATATATTCATGGGTTATAAAGATTGTGTTACAAAAATAAAATAAAACAATAATTAAAAACATCATTTTTGCATGTCAAATATCCTTAATTT
>NW_006964812.1:0-651 GCF_000164805.1 Carlito syrichta
CTCTTGCCTTTGGCTCTGGAGGTAAGGAATGTTCAGTGTGATATGACAGTTCATTTTCCACCAGCTCTGCTGTCAAAACCTTCATCCGCATGCCTTTGCTGAGACCCAGAATTCAGAAAAATGAGAGGACACAAGGACCAATAATAATAGAGAGAACTTCCAAAAGTTTTATGTGAAACTTGGTTTTTCCACTGGTCAGATAGTGGGAGCCTCAGAACCTTGATTTAATAGGTGGAGTTTAAATTTCTTTATGTTATTTATTTTTTGAGACAGGTCTCACTCTGTTGCCCAAACTGAAGTGCAGTGATGCAATCATGGCTCTCTGCAGCCTTTACCTCCTGGGCTCAAGACGTTCTCTTACCTTAGTCTCCCAAGTAACTGAGACTACAGGCATGCATCACCACACCAGGCTGATTTTTCTTTTCTTCTCTATTCTATTCTATTCTATTCTATTCTTTTCCTTTTCTTTCTTTCTTTTTCTTTCTTTCTTTCCCTCTCTCTCTCTCTCTCTCTCTCTCTCTCTCTCTCTCTCTCTCTCTCTTTCTTTCTTTCTTTCTATAAGAGGAGGTCTCACCATGTTGGCTAGGCTGGTTTCAAAACTCCCTCGGCTCAAGTAATTGTTCTACTTCATCCACCAAAAGTGTTGTGATA
>NW_006964813.1:0-594 GCF_000164805.1 Carlito syrichta
CAGCAGTTTGGGGAGCGAAGGCCGAGAGGATGTCCTGATTTGGGCAGTATAAGAGAAGCTTGGGCAACATAGTGAGGAAAGAAAGGAATAAAGAAAGAAACGAAGGAAGAAAGGAAGATAGGATGAAAGGAAGAAAGGAAGAAAGAAAGAAAGAAAGAAAGAAAGAAAGAAAGAAAGAAAGAAAGAAAGAAAGAAAGAAAGAAAAAAAAAAAAATTTGTCAACAAAGAAATCCATTCTGCTGTAAACCTTCTTCCCTAAGTCCTTCCCCCACACCCCTGCCACATACAAGGGTCCCCATGCTAGGTAACCTCCAACCCCAACCACCCCCATGGCAACCACCCTTTGGTGAGGAATTTCCCGGGGCTCCCTCACCGCGTTCTTGTCTGCTTTCTCTAAGAGGAGAGAAATGTGCCCCAGGCAGGCTGACCCTTGGACGGCAATGAGGACCTTCTGCCAAAAAAGACCAGGACACATCCCTCACCCAGGGACATTTCTTACCCTCAATCCCATTTTTCCTGGCTCTAAAGCCAGTCGCCCTGTGAACACACAGGGCACAGTTGAGAATCTGTGTATAATTCAGTTTTTTTTCATTA
>NW_006964814.1:0-766 GCF_000164805.1 Carlito syrichta
CAGGCACAGAACAATTAAGGCAGTCTGGCAATGCTGCCACCAGTCCAGGTTCTGGTCGCCAAGTTTTACACCTTCCAGCATGCCCTTCCTCTCCCCATCACACCATTGTCCCCCACCCACGCAGACTTTTCCCTGGGGAGCTGTGGATGCCCATCGTGATGCATGTGGGAAGCATCTTTTGTGTTGCCGTAATCTCTGTGTGCCGAGCTGGGTGCAGGAGCAAGATCATCGCTCCCGGTGCCTCAAACTTGGGGCTTTACAGTCCTCCCATCTTGGCCCCTGAGCAGCTGGGACTCTATTGGCCCTCACACCTGAACTGAATTTAGAGACCTCTCACCGAGATGAGGTCTGGCCAAATCACCCAGGATGCTCTCCGAAGACTGGGCTCAGGCAGCCTCCCTCCTCCATCTCGGTCTCGGAAGGGTCAGGATGCTAGGCTGAGTCCCTGGACCTGGCCTGTGGTTGTGGTGGTGGTGGTGGTTGGTATTCCTCTTCTTTTTTTTTTTGAGTTGGAGTCTTTCTCTGTCGCCCATACTGGAGTGCACTGAATGTTCCCAGCCACCGCAGTCTCTACCTGCTGGGCTCGACCTGCTGCGTGACCTGGCTGGCTTCTGCCTCAGCCTTCTGAGTGGCCTTGAGTCATGGTGCCCAGCCTCAACTCGTACATGATGTCTCAGTGGGTGACACTAAGGAATGCCCCGGATGGAGGCCACCGCATCCCATGTAGCCAGGACAGTGAGTACATCCACGAGTTGACTCCAGTGTT
>NW_006964815.1:0-939 GCF_000164805.1 Carlito syrichta
CTATCTATGTAGTCAGCAGGCTAGCCCTCTGATGTAACTACCTGATTAGAACAACTATCCTGCTGGCTAGCAAGCTGGATTGTGTAGCTAGCTACCTACCTAACCAGCTTGCTAGACAGCTGACTAAACTAGCTGACTTAACCAGCTATCCAGTTGTCTAGCCAGCTGACTTAACTTGCTGACATCACTAGCTAGCCAGGTAGCTCTCTAGCTGACTAAACTAGCTAGCTACATACATTGCCAGTTGACCAGCCAGTTATCTTGTCTAGCTAAATTAACCAGCTATCCAGCTGCCTAGCCAACACACTTAAATAGCTCACTACATATTTAGCCAGTTGTAGCAAGCTGACTTAAGTAGCTGACTTAACTGGCAGCTACCTGGCTAGCCAGCTGACTTAAATAGTTAGCTAACTAGCTAGCTATATAGATAGCCAGCTGAATTAAATAGTTAGCTAACTAGCTAGTTACCTAGCTAACAAGCTGACTTAATAGTAAGCTTCCTTTCTAGCTAGCTGATTTAACCAGCTAGAAAACCAGTTAGCTAAATCGTTACCTAGCATGCTAGCTAGGTGATTTAATCATCTGACTTATCTCCTTAGCTAATGAGCTGGCTAGCGGGCTCATCCAGCTGAGTTAACTCGTTAGCACTCTAGCTAGCTAGCTGACCATCCAGCTGACTTAACTCGTTTGCTATCTAGCTAGCTAGCCTACTGAGCCAGCTGACTCAAACCGTTTCCTGCTAGCTAGGTAGCTGACTCGACCAGCTGACTTAACCCATTAGTTAATGAGCTAACAACCTGATTCAACCTGCTGACTTAAAATTTAGCTAGCTAAATAGCTAGATGTCTTAACCAGCAGAATAAATTAGAAAGCTGATTTAACTAGCTGAGTTAACTAGCTGACTTAACTACTTAGCTAGCTGACTTAGCTAGCTTACTT
>NW_006964815.1:2080-6952 GCF_000164805.1 Carlito syrichta
CACCAGTTATCTGAGTTCCTACCCGACTAGTTAGCTAAGTACCTCGCTGATTTGCTAGCTGAATAACTAGCTAGCTGACTACCTAGCTGGCTTTCTAGCTGACATTACTATCTAGCAAACAAGATATCTAGCTGTATAGGCAGCTGACTTAACAAGCAAGCTAACTGGTTAGTTAGAGGGCTAGCTTACTTAAGTATCTACCTAACTAGCTAGCTGAATAGCTAGCTGACTTAACTGGCAAGCTGACTAGCAACCTGACTAGCTAGCTGACTTAACTAGGTACCTGTATAGATAGCTGACTTGCTAGCTGACTTGACTTGCTAGCTGGCTACCTAGTTGACTTAATTAGCTGACTAACTATTTGGCTGGCTAGCTGACTAGCCAGCAGACATAACTAGCTAGCTACCTGGATGGCTATATGGTTAGCCAGCTGTCTTAACTAGCTAGCTACCTGGCTGGCTAGTTGACAAGGCAGCCGGCAGTCTAGCCAGTGGGATGGACACCTGGCTAGCCGGCTGGCTTAAGCAGCCAACCAGCTGGTTGGAGAGCGGAATAGCAGCTAAACTAGCGGGTCACCTACCTGACCAGCCTGCTAACCAACCAGCTTAACTTGCTGGCCACCAGCTGAATTAATTAGCTGACTTAACTAGACAGCCATCCGACTAGTCGGCTGGCTTAAATAGTGAGCCACCAAGTGAGCCAGATGACTAACCAGCTCACTTAACTCACTTATTAACTAGCTAGCAAGCCGGCTATCGAGCTGACTTAATTGGCTAGCTACCTACCTAGACAGGTGAATAGCCAGCTGACTTAACAAGCTGACTTAACCAGCTAATCAGGTGGCCAGCCAGCAGACTTAACTAGCTAGCTACATAGCTAGCCAGATGGCGAGCCTCTTGAAATAACTAGTTGCATTAACAAACTAGCCAGTTGGCTAGCCAACTGACTCAACTAATTGACTTAACTTGTTAGCCAGCTGGCTACCCAGCTGATTTAACTAGCTGACATTGCTAGATAGCCAGGTGGCTAGCCAGCAGACTTAACTAGCTGGGTACCTCTGTATCCCGCTGGCCTGCCAGCTGACTTAACTACTTAACTACCTAGATAACCAGCTTGTCAACCAACAAACTTAACTAGCAGTCGTAACTAGCTGCCTTGCTTTCTAACCAGGTGAATTACTTAGCTTGCTACATAGCTAGCCAGTTGGCTATCCAGCTGAATTAACTAAGTGAATTAACTAGCTAGCATGCTGTCTAGCCAGCTGACGTAAATAGCAAGCTACCTACCTAGCCAGGTGGGTAGTCAGCTGACAGCTAGGTGACTTGACTAGCTAGCAAGCTTGCTAGACAGCTGAAATAACAAGCTAGCTACCTAGCTTGCAGGCTGACTAGCTAGCTGACTTAAATAACTGACTTAATTAGCTAGCTAGCTGACATATCTAGATGACTTAACTAGCTGGCTTCCTAGCTTGCCAGCTTACTTAACTACCTGAAATAACTAGCTAACCAGTTGGCTAGACAACTGAATTAATGTGCTGACTTAACTAACTAACCAGCTGGTTAGCTAGCTGACTAGAGTAGCTGACAACATGCTGGCCAGCTGTCTAGCCACCTGAGTAATTGCCTAGTTACCTAACTAGCCAGCAGCATAGCTGATTTAATAAGCTGACTTAATGATGTAGCCTGCTGGCTAGCCAGCAGACTTAACTACCTATCTACCTAGCTAGACAGCTGGATAGCCAGTTGTCCTAACTAACTGACATTACTAGATAGCCTAAATGCGAGACACCTGATTAAGCAGCTACCTACCTACATAGCCTGCTGGATTTCCAGCTGACATAACTAATAACTACCTAGCTAACCTGCTGGCCACCAAACTGACTTAACTAGGTGAATTAATGAGCTAGCCAGCTGGGTAGTCAGCTGAATTAACTAGATAGCTACACTGATAGGCAGCTGGCTAGCCAGTTGACTTAACTACCTGTCTTCACTAGCTAGTCAGCTGAATTAACTAACTGACTTAACTATCTACCTACCTAGCTAGCCAGCTGACTTAACTAGATCACTTAAGTAGCTTGCTACCTAGCTAGAAAGCTGGATGGCCAGCTGACTTAACTAGCTGACTTAACTAGCTGACTTAGCCAGCTAGTCAGCTTGCTAGCCAGTGGACGTTACTAGCTGACTTAACTAGCTAGCCAGCTGGCTGGCCAGCTGAATTAACTCACTCATTTAACAAGTTAGCCACCGGGCTAGTCAGCTGACTCAACTAGCTAGCTCCCTAGCTAACTAGTTGGGAAGCCAGCTGAATTAACTACCTGACATATCTTGCTAGCCAGTTGACTAGCCAACTGACTTAAATAGCTTGCTACCTTGATAGCCAGCTGAATTAACTAGTTGGTTTCACCAGCTAGCCAGCTGGCTAGCCAGCTGACTCAACTAGCTGACAACTAGTTAGCCAGCTGGCTAGCCAGCTGACTTGATTAACTCACTACCTAGCTAGATAGCTGGCTAGCCAGCTGACTTAACTAGCTGACTTAATTAGGTAGCCAGCTGGCTAGCCAACTGACTTAACTAGCTCGCTACCTAGATGGTCAACTGGCTACTCAGCTGAGTTAACTAGCTGACGTAAATAACTGGCCAGCTTGATAGTCATCTGTATTAACTATCTTGATATATAGCTAGCAAGGTGGCTAGCCAGCTGATTTAACTATTTGACTTAAGTAGCTAGCCAGCTGTCTAGCCAGCTCACTTAATTGGCAAGCTACCTAGCTAGCCTGCTGGCTAGCCAGCTGACTTAACTAGATTACTGAAATAGCAAGAAAGCAGGCTAGACAGTTGACTTAACTATCTTGCTACCTAGCTAGCCAGCTGTCTTGCCCACTAACTTAACTTGGTGACTTAACTAGCTAGCCAGCTGGCTAGCAGGCTGACCTAACTGCCTAGCTACCTAGCTAGCCAGCTGGATAGTCAGCTCACTTAACTAGATACATATGTACGTAGACTGCTGGCTTGCGAGCTGACTTTCCTACCTAGTTACCTAGCTAACCAGCTTGCTAGTGAGTTGACATAACCAGGTTACTTAATTAGATAGCTCACTGTCTAGCCAACTGACTTAACTAGCTAGCTGAATTAACTATCTTGCTATAGAGCTAACCAGGTGGCTAGCCAACTGACTAAACTCGCTGACTTAGCTAGCTAGCAAGCTGACTTAACTAGATGAATTAACCAGCTATCTACCTAGTTATCCAACTGGCTTAACTAGCTGAAATACCAAGCTAGCCTAGTGGCTAGCCATCTGACTTAACTAGCTTTTTAACTACCTAACCAGTTGGATAGCCAACTGACTTAATGAGTTGACTTAAGTAGCTAACCAGTTGGTTACCAGCTGACTTAACTAGCTGACTTAACCAGCTAGTAAGCTGGCTTCCAATCTCACCAGCTGGCTAGCCAGCTGTCTTACCTAGCTGACATAAGCTTGCAAGCTGACTAGCCAACTCACATAACTATCTTGCTAACTACCTAGCGGGCAAGCTAGCCAGCTGAATTAACTAGGTTCATTGAACAGCTAGCCTGCTGGCTAGCATACTGACTTATTTAGCTAGCTACCTATGTAGCCAGCTGGCTAGACAGTTTACTAAACTAGCTCTCTTAACCTGCTAGCCAGTGGGCTAGCCAGCTGACTTAACTCACTGACATCACTAGCTAGCCAGGTAGCTATCTAGCTGACTTAACTATCTAGTTAACTACCTTGCAAGTTGGCTAACCATTTCTTTTATCTAGCTGAATTAACCAACTAACCAGCTAGCTAGCCAACTGACATAACTAGCTCTCTACCAAGCTAGAAAGCTGGCTAGCCAGCTGACTTAACTAGCTGACTTAACTAGCTAACTACCTAGATACACAGCTGACTGAAATAGATAACTAGCCAGCTACCGAGCTATCCAGCTGACGTAAATTGTTAGCTAACTAGCTAGATACCTAGCTAAAAAGCTGACATAAATAGTTAGCTGCCTAGCTAGCTAGGTGACTTAACCAGCTAGCTAACTAGTTAGTTTACTCATTATATAACATGATAGCTAGGTGTCTTCATCATCTGACTTAACTCGTTAGCTAACTAACTAGCTAACTGACACATCCAGCTGACTTAACTCGTTAGCTAACAAGCTTGCTAGCCTACTCAAGCAGCTGAGCCAACCCGTTTTATAACCAGCTAACTAGCTGAATCAACCAGCTCATTTATCCCATTAGTTAACTAGCTAACAACCTGACTCAATCTGCTGATGTAACTCATTAGCTCACTAACTAGCTAACTATCTTAAGCAGCTCACTAATTTAAAAAGCTTACTTAACTAGCCGACTTAGGTAGCTGACTTAACTATTTAGATAGCTGATTTAACTGGCTGACTTAACTAGTTATCTAGCTGACTTAACTACATGAATTAAATAGTTAGGTAACTATTTAACAAGCTGAATAACTAGCTGATTTAATAATTAGCTGACTAGTTAGGTAGCAGAATTAAGCAGCTGACTTAAATAGTTAACTATCTAGTGAGTTAGGTGACTTAGCTAGCTAGCTATTTACCTAGCTGACTTAGGTAGCTGACTTAACGAGTTGGATAACAAGTTAGCAAGCTGACTTAATGAGTTGGTTAACGATTTAGCTGTTTTAACTCTTTGGTAAACGATTTAACTAGCTGTCTTAACTAGTTGGTTAATGAGTTAGCAAGGTGACTTAAGTAGGCAGACTACTTAGCTGAGTAGGTGGACTACTTAGCTGGTTTAACTCATTGGCTGATTACACGGCCAACTTGTTAGCTGGCTTAACAAGTCGACTGACTAGTCGGCCGACTAGTTACCTGGGTTATTAACTGAA
>NW_006964816.1:0-656 GCF_000164805.1 Carlito syrichta
CACCTGAGTGAGAGGCCCTGCCCCTGAGGGAGAGTCCAGAAAGCTATGAAGAGCCCCTGCTCCTGAGGGAAATACTTTGCACCTGATGGAAAGCCACTGCACTTAGGGAGAGACCCAGCTCCTGTGAAGATGTTCCTGCACCTGACTAAGAGCCCCCGCACCCAACCAGAGCTCTGCACCTAAGAAATAGTTCCTATGCCTAAGGGAAACCCCAGCACCTTATGAAGGGCCCCTATCCCTAAGGAGATCCCTGCAATTTGGCAGACACCTGCACCTGAGAAAGCACTTGTATCTGGAGGGTCCATAACCTCCCCAGCACCTGAGGGAGAAACCTTGAACCTGAGGAGTGTCCAGACCCCGATGATATGTCTGTGCACCTTAGGGAGAGCTCTAAACCTGAGAAAGAGCTCTGCACCTGACAACAATTCCAGCACTTAAATAAGAGCCCCATGCACACAAGGAAACTCTCCAGCACCTGAATAATAGTGATGAATAAGAGGGAGAATTGCTGCCCCTCAGGAGATCCCCCTCACCTGACAGAGAGCCCCTGGATCTAAGGAAGAGCCAGGAACCTGATGAAAATACCCTGTACCCTGCAACTTTTGTAAAGTCCCTGCACCTAGAGAGCCCTGTCCCTGGGGAAGTGCTCCCAAACA
>NW_006964817.1:0-892 GCF_000164805.1 Carlito syrichta
ATATTGTAACCTAATATCCCAATTGCTACCAGCCGACCACAAGAAAGTTCTGTATTTTGAGGCAACCTGAAGCGAAGGATTTAGTAACAAACTGCCAACTGACACCTGAGGATATGGATTATGGCCAAATGTGTTCATAAGAAACAAACGGAATTGTAGGTCCAGATCCTCGATTACAATTATCAAGAGGACCGTAAACTTCTTGGGAATCTGTAATGAGAGATTTTAGGCATCCATGCAGCAAGTAGCTCTGAAAAAAGTAGGGACCTAAGAGCCCAGACTCCTCATTAAACTTTATCAAGAGGCCTTATATATTTTGGCGATTGAGGACTCCCTGATCCCGGATTCCCTTCTCGTTCTCAGTAAGTTGCTGTGATTTTCCTTGGCATCTGGATTCCAAGATTCTGTATAAAAATAGACAAATGCCCAGCTGTTTTCCCGGGACATGGATTCCGTGATTATTGCCTACCTTTCAAAATATGTACAACATACACAGTAACCTCAAAACCCCAGGCCCAAATCTAGTAGATGCTCAAACGGAAGTTTAAGATTACAGGGTACATCTTAAATCAAGAGTTACATACAAATATGCCGAGATGATTCTTTGAGTCCAGGAACCTGGCTTTAGTTGTCCCAAGGATCCCAACTAAATTTAAGGGATAGATTCTTTGTTGCAACAATCAAGACGACCAAAAGGTTGCTGGGAATCTATAATGACACTTGTCAATTCCTAGTGTCAACTAGCTCTGAGGAATTTGGAGAACTAGAAGCCCAGATTCCAGGTAAGTCTTTATAATGGAGCCCTGTAGAATTCATGATTTAGACCTCCCATACCCAATTTCCTTTTTTTATTTATCAGAGACGTCTGACATTTTCTGGTGACATGGAAGTA
>NW_006964818.1:0-2474 GCF_000164805.1 Carlito syrichta
GGAGGCCGAGACGGGAAGATGGCCGGAGTCTGGGAGATTGAGACCAGGGTGGACACCATAGCAAACACCCACCTCCATCCCAAGCAAAACCCAGAAAACCTTGGGTGAGGGCAGGCCTCGGTGAGAGGATCTCCTCTGACCCAGAGTTCAAGAAAAGGCAGGAAGACCAGAATATTGAACAAATGGAAAGCCTGTGATCACAGCAGTTTGGGAGACCCAGGCTGAGATGATGGCCCAAGTTGGATGGTTTGGGAGCAACCTGGGCAATCTAATGAGGGAAGGAAGGAAGGAAGGAAGGAAGGAAGGAAGGAAGGAAGGAAGGAAGGAAGGAAGGAAGGAAGAAAGATAGAAAGAAAGAGAAAGAAAGAGAGAAAGAAAGAAAGAAAGAAAGAAAGAAAGAAAGAATTCCATTCTTCTGCAATCTTTCTGCCATCAGCTCTTCCCCCCTGGCTCCCCCATATGTGAGCATCCCCCAAGATCACCACCTTCCAGCCCCAAACCTCCTCCAATGCCTCTCTTTGGTGCAGTAATTCCTGAGGCTCCCTGGCTGGATTCCTCCCGGCTCTCCTCTCTGAGGTGAGAAATGTGTCCCTGGCATGCTGAACATCCAATTCGACAATGAGTCCCTTGGCAAAGAAAGGTCATGGACACATCCCTCACCCGAGGACATATCTTCCAACCAATCCCATTTTTCCTGGCTCTAAATCCATTCGCCCTGTGAACACACCACACACCATTGAGAATCTGTGTATGATTCTGATGTTTTTGGATACAAGGTCTGGCTCTTTGGCCCAGGCTAGGACCTGGGGACATGACTGTCATTCATCACCAGCCTTGAAATCACAAACTCCGGCGAAACTCCTACCACAGCCTCCAGAGGTGTTGGGACGATGGGCACCTCAAACCCAGATCACCTGTTGGGATGGGTGCAGAGAGGAATTCTCACTGCCTGGCCATTGTGGGCCTGGGCTCCTGGATCCCAACTGTCCTCCAGCCTTGGCCTCCCAGAGCACTGGGATTCCAGGCCTGGGGCCCCACACCAGGCCTTCTGGTTTGTTTACAATGAAGAATCGAGACTGGGCTCTGGGGTTTAGCCTCATCATTCCAGTGCTCTGTGAGACTGAGACCAGCAACCAAACTGAGCCAATAAGACAAGACCCACCTGGGCAACCTCGGCTAGAGCTCATCTCTACCGTTTATCCCAAATGAGCCGGGTGTTGTGGCCCGCACCTGTCATTACTGTTCCACAGAAGGATGGGGAAAGGCTTACTGGAGCCTGGCGTGTTGAGGCTGCGGTGTCCGGGAGCAAGTTTCCACCCTCCAGCCTGTTCTATGAAGTGAGACTCTGACTCAAGAAAAAAAGGAAAAAAAGGGAAAAAAAGAAGAGCATCCATTTGTGTATGGAGTTGTGGTGATCATTAGCAGACAGAGATCCTTTGCAAAGCAGACCCCAGACTTGGGCCCAGAGATCCTGAAATGCTATGCATTGGCAGTCAATCGGGCTGTGGCTTTGGGAGCCCAAGGAGGGGGACCACTGGAGCCCGGAGTTTCGGGATCAACCTGGGCCATGTGGTATACCTTGTCGCTCCACGTAACACAAACACTGGAGTCGAGCATGGCAGGCACCCATGTTACCAACTACATGGTTGTGGTGGCCTCTGTCCAGGGACGTTACTTTGCATTGCCCCCACAGACAGAATGTGCGTGTCCAGAACATGCACCATGGCACACAACTGTCAGTCCCATCCCCAGGGAGGCTGAGGAGGGAGGCTGCCTGAGCCCAGGAGTCGGAGACCAGCCCAGGTGACATGACCAGACCTCATCTCAGCAAAAGGTCCCCATAATCGAATCAAGCATGGTGGCCCCTGGAGTCCTGATTGTTCAGGGACTGAGGCAGGAGAATCTCCTATGCTCCACAGCTCGAGGTCCAAGGAGCCATGTCATGCTACCATACCCCAGCCCGTCGGACACATACTTGGCACCAGACACCTCCCACGTGCGTCAAGACGGGTGTCCACAGCTTCCTAAGGAATTGGCCGGGGAAGATGAAGTGATCAGGAGAGAAAGGGGCCCTCCTTCCGCCCAAAGGTTGCAGACATGGCATCCAGACTCTGGGCTTGCTGTGGCATTGCCAGACCACCTTAATTGCGCTGTGCCTAATGGCCGCCCTAGCTCTGCGTTGCCTGTTCCATGACTCACACACGTTTTTGCTGTGGGGCACGAGTATGGAGTGTTGAGGCAGGCTTTCTGGGGCGCCTGGCCATATGCTCCAGACGGACATTCCTGGTGGCCACCTTTGATACCTCCCTTGAACAATAGACCAGAAAGTGACTTTTCCTCTTTCATCCCTGAGGGTGACACATCACACTGTGTGGCAGGGTTGGTGTGGTGGTGGTTGTGGTGGTGATTATTGTTATCTGGAGCCAGAATCGGTGTTCTGTCACCCTAGTTGAAGTTCAGGGGCATGCTCAGGG
>NW_006964819.1:0-1138 GCF_000164805.1 Carlito syrichta
GGAGTCTCACTCTGTCACCCAGACTGGAGTGCAGTGGCCACTCTCCGCCATCACAGCCTTGACGTGATGGGCTCCGGGAATCCTTCTGCCTCAGCCTTCCAAGTAGCCGGAACTACAGGTGCGCACTACCACGCCGCTAGTTTTCTGATTTATTGTAGAGATGAGGTCTCGTCAAGTTGCCCAGGTGGGTCTCGAACCCACAGGCTCAGGCAATCCACTCACCTTGGCCTCCCAAAGCGCTGGGATTACAGGCTGAGCCACTGAGCCTGGCCTGTTCAGCAGTTTTTGACCAAAAACAGTCATGAAGACCTAAGGGGGCAAAGAAGGACAACATGGTGTGAAAATCACCCTCGAGTGCAAGTCAATTTCTTAAAATCCTATCACCTGACCAGGGCAGGCTGAGGGATGAATTGTCCTTTGAATACTAAACATCACAGCTCACTGCATGATAGTGGGGTCCCTCTGGCCTAGCCGAAGGTGCTGTGGATTAAACAGACTGTTGATGAAAGATGGCAAATTCTGTCAAATATTTAAGATGGTTTATTCTGTGCCAAATATGATCCTGAGAGCACGTGCCCACCGTAGTTGAATTATAGCTTGGCTGTATACAATTTAGGAGGACACATATTATAAGAAACCGTAAATCAATATATGTGAGATGTATACTGGCTTGGTCCAGGCTGGCAGGATGTTTCCAAGGGGGCAGGGCAGAGACTGGAGGTGCATTAAAAGATTTCCTGAGCCAGGCATGGTGGCTTACACCTATAATGCCAGCACTTTGGGGGCCGGGTTGAGAGGATTGCCTGAGCCCATGGGTTCGAGAGAAGCCTAGGTAACTTGGTGAGACCTCATCGTTACAATAAAAAAAAAAATTAGCCGGGCATGGTGGCATAAACTTGTAGAGTTCCAGCTACTTGGAAGGCTGACGCAGAAGGATTGACTAAGCCCAGCAGGTGGAGGTTTTGGTGAGTGTGAGTATGCCACTGCCCTCCAGCCTGGGGTGATAGAGTGAGACTCCAACTCAAAAAAGGAAAAAAGAAATTCCTGACTGACAATTAGTGAGCTAGAGTTATCTAAAGGAATTCTGGAAGCAGTAAAGCTTGAGGAGATAGGAGCAGAGTTTCTTGATATGTAAATG
>NW_006964820.1:0-715 GCF_000164805.1 Carlito syrichta
ATCATCTCACCATTTTATAGTGTAATTTCTGGCTTCATGATTTCCTCTTAATTCTGAAACTACTGCTGGAATATCTGGTTGATATTCGAAACTTGGCTTTAGGAGTTTCTACATCTTTTGGACATATTCTTAAAGGGGATCCAGCAATCGTGGATTCCAGGGCCCTGGTCACCATTTGGGCATATGAGTATTGGTATTTAAGAGTTTTTACTTTCACGTCGCCAAGTAATGTCTGGGAGTCTCATTTAGAAGAAAAAGAATCTGGGTTATGGGGGTCACCAATCCCAGAATTCTACAGAGTCACATTATAAGGGATAATCTGGTTATCTGGGCTTCTAAATCCTTACATTTTTAGGACTACAAGTCTCTTGGATATGACAATTTTGTCATTATATATTCTCAGTAACCCTCTGGTCATCTTGATATTGATAACCGATAATGTGTACCTACAAGTCCATTGGTTACCTAGGGACAACAAAGGCCAGATTCTAGGACCAAAGAAACTTTTTGTCATGTTTGAGTGTAACTCTCATTTTAAGATGCACCTCGCAACGCTATAACTTCCATTTGTCCGTCTATTCAGAGAGGGGACTCGTGTTTTGAGGTTGCCAAATATTGATTACATACTTTTAAGGGTCATGAGGAATCATGGGAATCCAAGTCCCTATGAAACTTCAGGGCATGTGTCTATTTGTATACACAGTTTGGGTATCCA
>NW_006964821.1:0-627 GCF_000164805.1 Carlito syrichta
CAAGTCCCTTAGGTTCCTCGGGAGAACTAAGGCCAGATTCCCAGAACAAATGTATCTTCTTGCCTTATTTGGATGTAACTCTGGTCTTAAGATGAACTTGGTAATCCTTAAGTTTCCATTTGTAGTTTTATCTGGAGAGGGATCAAAGGATTTGCTGTTGCCAAATATTTTCTACGAATTATTAAAATGGTAACCAGGAATCATGGATTCCACATCCCTAGGAAACCTCTGGGCATCTACATTTTTGTATACAGAATTTTGGAATCCACATAGACAGGGAAAATCAGGGCATCTTGCTGAGAACGGATAGGGAATCCTGTTCTTGGAGTTCTCAATCGCCTACATCTACAAGGTCTCTTGATAGGGTTTAATCAGCAATCTAGGCTTCTATGACGCCATATTTTTATGGTGTCTTTTGAAAAGGGAACCAGGAATCTTGTGTTCTAGTTCCCGAATAACTTTATGAGAATTTTCTCTTGATGTCCAAGCAACTGGAATTCTAGGTCACCAGGAAATGTGTCGGCATCTTGCTGAGAATGAAGCAGGATTTTCAGTAATGGAGTCCTCATATACAGAACACTACATGACCTGTTGCTACAGAAGAATAAGAATCTTGGTTGCACGAGT
>NW_006964822.1:0-4815 GCF_000164805.1 Carlito syrichta
TTCCAGTAGAATTCTACAAAACATACAAGGAGGAGCTGACACCATCTCATTTGAGGAAGATAACATCACATTGGTACCCAAACTGGGTAAATATCCAACAGAGAAAGAGAACTATAGGCCAATATCCTTGATGAACATAGATGCTAAAATTCTCAACAGGATTCTAGCAGGCCAGCTTCAACAACACATCTCAAAAATCATCCACCATGACCAAGTAGGTTTCATCCCCAGGATGCAGGACTGGTTCAATATCCACAAGACCATAAATGTAATGAAATACATCAAAAGATCTAAAGACAAAAACTACATTATTATATCATTAGACACAGAAAAAGTTTTGGATAAAATTAGCACCCCTTCTTTATAAAATCCCTCAAACATCTTAGCACTGATAGAACATACCTCAAAGTAGTAAGAGCCATCTATGAGAAATCCACAGCCAATGTTCTGCTGAACAGACAGAAATTGGAACCATTTCCCCAGGAAACCAGAACAAGACAAGGATGCCCACTGTTACCCCTCCTGTTCAACACAGTATTAGAAGTCCTACCTAGCATTATCAGACAAGAGAAGGAGATCATGGGTATCCAAATAGGAAAAGAGGGAGTCAACTTATCCCTCTTTGCAGACAACATGATTCTATATCTAGAAAACCCAAGACAATCTGTCAAAAACTTCCTTGCACCAATAAAGGACTTGGCAAAGTCTCAGGGTATAAAATAAATGTGAAAAAGGCAGCTGCATTTATGTACACCGACAATAAACAAACAGAAACCCCAATAAAAAGCACAATCCCATTCATTATAGCCACAAAACAATGAAATACCTTGGCATCTTCCTTAACTAGAGAAGTGAAAGACTTTTACAATGAAAACTACAAAACACTGCTCAAATAAATCAAAGATGACACAAACAAATGGAAAAATATTCCATGTTCGTGGATTGGAAGAATCAACATTGTTAAGATGTCCATTCTCCCCAGGGCAATCTACAGATTTAATTCAATACTCATTAAATTACCACCAGCATTCTTTCAGACCTGGAAATGACAATGCAGAAATTCATGCAGGAACATAAATGACCATGAATAGCCAAAATAATCCTCAGCAAAAAAACAAAACAAAACAAACAAACATGCCAAAAAAAAAAAGAGGGAGGTATCACACTCCAAGACTTTAAACTTTATTATAAAGCTACAATAATCAAAACAGCCTGGTATAAGAACAGGCATATAGACAGGACAGAGATTCCAGAATCAAAACCTCAATTTCTCAACCAATTCATCTTCGACAAATCCTCCCCACCAACCAGTGGGGAGAGGGAAACTTATTCAGTAAATGGTGCTGGGAAAACTGGCCGACCTCCTGCAGAAGATTAAAATGAGACCCCTACCTATCATCATACACAAAAATCAACTCTAAATGGAGTAAAGACCTAACTGCAAAACCTCAAACTATGAGAACCTTAGAAAACGTAGGAGACACCCTTATGGAAATTGCAACTGGTAGCCAATTCCTGTTCAAAACTCAAGTGCCCATGCCATAAGAGATAAGATAGACAAGTGGAACCTCATCAAACTGACAAGCTTCTGCAAAGCCAAAGAAACGATCAAGGGAGCAGGGAGACAGCCCACAGACTGGGAAAAAATATTTGCCAACTGTATATCTGACAAAGGCCTAACATCTAGGTTCTACAAGGAACTCAAACATGCTGAAAAGAAAAAAAAAAGTGGGCAAAAGATATGAATAGACACTTCTCAAAACAAGACATATGAGCAGCCAACAGATACATGAAAAAATGCTTAGCCTCACTAGTCATCAAAGAAAAGCAAATTAAAATCACATTGAGATACCACCTAACTCCAGTCAGGATGGCCATCATCAATAACAAAAAACAACAGATGCTGAGAAAATGCGGGGGAAAGGGAACACTTCTATACTGCTGGTGGGAGTATAAATTATTATAACCTCCGTGGAAAACAGTGTGGTGATTCCTAAAAGATCTAAAAAGTGACCTTCCATACAATCCCACAATCCCCCTTCTGGAAATATTCCTGGAGGAACACAAATCACTCTTTGAAAAAGACCTGCACGAGCGTGTTTATTGCAGCATTGTTCACAATAGCAAAAACATGGAACTAACTATGCTGCCTATCGAAAGAGGACTGGATAAAAAAAAATGTTGTACATATACATGAAGGAATATTATGCAGCCGCAAAGAAGGATAAAATTATGAACTTCACAGCAACTTGGATGGACTTAGAATCTATAATACTGAGTGATCTACCACAGAAACAAAGAATTGAGTATCACATGTTCTCACTCATAAGCGAACCTTGAACAATTATTATAATACTATACAAAAAGGATTGGCAGTAGTGGGAAACTGCCAGTGGGGGAGCGGGATTGGCAGTAGTGGAAACTTGCCAGGGGAGGGGGATGGTGCACCTCATCAACAAGGGTACCTGCATAGTGAACACTTGTATACCTAACTCTGAATTGTACCCTACATGTTTAAAATAAAAACATTTTTTGAAAATGACAGCTGTTAAGACTGTAACAATATAGGCAACTGACTATGACATCATAGTAATTAAAAACAGGAAACAAAGTTTATACTAAACCAGACAAAATATGTAGACTGAAGGAAATATATAAAAATTAGTGGTTGTCTTGTTGTTTTGGGATTATGGGGAAGAGAGCTCCTTTTCTCTTTTTTATTTTCCCCAAATTTCCTGTAATGTGGTTACGTTAATTTTAAATGGAAAACATAAAAACTTGTACACTACCCATTTTCTTTTTTGCCTCTAAGCCTCTACTGCAGCCTCCTTGCCTTCCCAGCACTTTCTCTGCCCTCAAGACACCTGAGAGGATAGCCCACGAAAGCTCTTCCATCCTCACATCTGGATGTGCACAGGAAATACTAACAGCACAGTTTTTAGAAGACAGAATAAGACAACCGGATGCTGAGATAGACTTCAGTGACAACTTTAATACCAGAAGATTTTGAAGTGATTAAACATATTTTAGCATGCAGAACTGCTAATCCCGTTGCATAACTCTACATGAACAAAGCACAGTAACCCAGTCCCCTTTACCACACAGTCCCTGGGTTCAAACATGATCACAGTTATCAATCAAGAAAGATCATTAATGAACTCAAGGACTAGATATTGACTCTTTTTCTGTATAAAATCATCAAGTGTAACTGAGGGTGAGAAATACTGCCATGGAATTAAGATTTTCCTCCTTTATTCATTTCTGACTTACCTTTATGTTTTAGAAATAAAACTTCACCTGGAGCTTTAAGTGGGTGATTTTTGACTTTCCACTTGGAATAGTTGGGATCTTGTGCTGAATCTGCTGGACTTCTAATAGTTTCTCCCTTGCTTCTGGTTGAAGGCATGGAAAATGCAGTAATAGAAAACCAGCAAAAAAGCACATTATAGTTCACTGCGGAGGTGAAGCATTTTAGTAGACACATCTCTTCTAGGAAACATCTCATAGCTTTAGGAGACATCCTCTGTTCCCTGATTAACAGGTGTCTGGGGATCATATCTGGGGACAGAGCAGAAGAGAAAGCTGGGTTCTGTCCCATCCTTCCCTGGCTTCTGAAGTGTTGTGGGACTGTGGTCTTGTTTTCATCTTCTGCTTCCCCTGGAGAAACACATCCTGGTTTAGCATCTTGAACTCCATTGCAGCATCTAGAACTAAGCATCCTCCCTTGCCACTCACATAGCAACAGGGGGTTTCATTCAGAAAGAAAAACAGACAAATACAAGCATTTCATTTTTAATATTAAAAGTTTAATTTTTGAAGAGAGAAAAACATAATTTTTTAAAAATCTTCTAAATTTTATCCAATTTGTGTAGGAAGTAGATGTTAAGATTCATCTGACAGGTAAGGAGAGCAGGAAAGGGAGGAAGCTTTATATAAACTCAGTTCTTTCCCTGTTTTTCTCCACATTTCTCATTTCCAATTCCTTACCATTTAGATTTATTCTTATTTGAAAATAGGTCTTAAAATTAAAAGACTGGAGTAAGAATAGACATTTCATCAAAGAAAATATAGAAATTTCCAATGAGCACAAGAAAAAAAGATTCAAAGTCATTAGTCACATTAGTCACCAGGGAAATGCAAATAAAAGACACAAGAGATACCACTTCAAACCTACCAGGATGGCTATAATCAAAAAGATGGAAAATAACATGTGTTTGTGGGATGTGGAGAAATTAGAGCCTTCATTCCAGCTGGTGGTCAGGTGAAAAACACCATCATTTATAGTCTTGTAGGTCTTCAAAAAGTTAAACCTAGACTTACCATGTGACCTTGCAATTCCACTCCTAGGTATATGTCCAAAAAAATGAAAACATATACTCATACAAAAATCTGTACGTGAATATCTATAGCATTATTACTCATAACAGGCAAAAAGCGGAAGTAACCCAAATGTCTGTCAACTGATGAATGGATAAACAAAATGTGGCATTTATGCACACAATAGAATACTATGAGGCAATAAAAAGAGATGAAGTCCTGACACATGTCACAACATGGGTGAACCTTGAAAACACAATACCAAGTGAAAGAAGTCGGTCACAAAAGACCACGTGGCATGTAATTCCATCTATATGGAAAATGTATAGAAAGCAAATATAGAGAGACAGAAAGGCGATTAGTGGTTGTCTCGGGTTGAGGAGGGGATGGGGGAAGAGAGTAGCTGCTGAAGGTCTGTGCTTTCTTTTGGGGTGATAGATATCCTAAAATTGCTTATGGTGATGTCTGTACACTCTGTGATGATACTAAAACCACTGA
>NW_006964823.1:0-1028 GCF_000164805.1 Carlito syrichta
CACTCCTGTCCCTCTGAGCCCTTCCTGATCTCTCTGCAACCTCAGGTTTTTCTTCTCTGTCTCCTGCCCCTGGCTACCCCACTCCCTCTAGGCTGCTTCTTTCCTCAGTACTTTGCTTATGTGACCCCTGTGCCAAAAATATCCACTCAGGCCTGTTCTTTGTCTCCTTTCCCTCCAGGCTAGCTCTTGACTTATTCTGTCAGACTCACAAATAACAGCTTCCTGTAAATATTTGACAAACTGCTCCAACAGATGAATTAGCTGCCCCTCCCTCATGTTTCCTTTCACACCCACTGGATTGCTTTTAAGCACCCATTTATGTGTCTGTCTCCACACTGGAATACATGAGCTCTGCTAGGGCAGAGACCACACCTGACTCATTTCTTTATTACTAGAACCCAGCACAGTTTCAGGTTAATGGAGGAACCCAAATAAATTTTGGTAGAATGCATGGTAGATGAAACACACACACACACACACAGTCTCTCTCTCTCTCTGATGGATTAAGGGGTTTTACTGGAAGATATAACTCCTAGACTAGCTAATGTCCCAGTTGAGTTGCTATATGTGCCTGCCCTGAAAAGAGCAAGGCTTAGGGATTTAAAGAACTTGAATAAAAGATGATCACATTTGAAGTGCAAAAAGAAACTGGAGCATAGCATAAGGTTATTCATGGAAGCAAAAAAACACAAACAAACACAACTCATGAAATGTATAAGTAATGACAAAAAGGAAAAAAGAAACAGACGTTTATTGAACACTTTGATCAGCAAGCCAGGAAATTGTGAGATGTTTGAAGTATGTTAACTTATTTTATTATAACAAAAGTCCTTCTTAGGTAGGTATTATTGACCCCTAAAAATGCAAAAACTGAAAGTAAGAAAGTGCAAGTAACATATCCCTGTTGTAACACAGTAACCCCAAATCTGAGAGGGCTTCTGCATAATGTTTATCTGTTCCAAAGAAGTCACCCTGAGTCCTAGCAGGAAAAGACATCAGTTTATTAAAACCTACAGGAGATGGCCAGG
>NW_006964824.1:0-898 GCF_000164805.1 Carlito syrichta
ACGAGTCTCGGGACCCTCTCATTTCTTTTTCCTTTTTTTGTTTTCTTTTTGAGTGGGTGTCTCACTCTGTCACTCAGGCTGGAGTACAGTGGCACAATCACAGTCACTGCGGGCTCGACCTGCTGGGCTCAAGTGATACTTCTGTCTCAGCCTTCCAAGTAGCTGAAACCATAGCGAGCACCACCGCACCCTACTATTTTTTTGTTTTATTATCGAGATGAGGTATCGCCATGTTTCCTGGTCTGGTCTTGAAACCCTGAGCTCAGGCAATGCAATCTCACCTCCACCTCCCAAAGTGCTGGGATTACAGGCATGAGCCACCACACTCGGTGGTCTTTTTCTTTATAGTTTCACTTTTCTCAATGTTTCCTTTATTCACCGTATTTTAAATTTACCACTGAACATTTTCCATCTTTCTGGGAGGGGTTTGGAAGTCCACTGTTTTCATGTTAATTAACCTGTTTTTGTTTCTTTTTTTGAGAGATAGGGTCTGGCTATGTTACCCAGGCTGGAGTGCAGTGGCCTGATCATGACTCACCACAGCCTCAAACTCCTGGGGTCAGGCGTTCCTCTTGCCTCAGCCTCCTGAGCAGTTGGAACTACAAATGTGCATCACCATGCCCAGCTAATTTTCTGGTTTTTTGTAGAGTCAAGGTCTTGCCATGTTGCTCAGGCAGGTCTCGAACTTCTGGATTCAAGCGATCCTCCTATTCTGTCCTCCAAAAGTTCTGAGATTATAGGCCTGAGCCACCACACACAGCCAACCTAATGTTTTTATTTTAAAAATTTTAACACCTATGAGGAGAAATTGAGATATTACACTTTATGCGGCCACCTGCACTGACTCAGTTTTACAGGAGTAAGGTTATGTGAGGCGTCCACATTAAAGGGACACCTT
>NW_006964825.1:0-705 GCF_000164805.1 Carlito syrichta
CACAGTAGATGGCCTATTGATTCTTAGGACTGAGGACTGCTATAACCCCTGTTTTTTTCTTTCTTCCAAGGTGCTGTGTATTCTCCTGTATAATAGGACTCTCATTAGATACATCCTGCTTCAAAACTCTGATTACTTTTTAGCAGTTTCCAAGATGCTCTGTAGATTTTTGGGATTGAGGACTCGTGTCACCAAGATTCCTTATTCTTTCTTGGCAACACGTCATGGAGTTGCCTGTAAATAAAGACTCCATTTCCCGGATTCATGCTCAAAAACACCATGATTCGTGTTTAGCCCATAGCAAGACAACCTGACGTTTTAAACATGAGATGAGCTCGAAGCCTTAATTCTTGTTTATATCGCAGCAAGACACCCTGAGAATTTTTCGGATTGTGGACTAGTGTATCACAGATTCCTTATTCTTCTTTACTGAGGGGCCGTGTAATTTCTGTATATGAAGACTCCCTTTCCCCAGAATCCTGTTTTTAAACCCTGATTCTTGTTTTGCTATTAACAAGATGTCATGTAGATATTGTGACGGAGGAACCTTGTAAATGTGGTTTCTTAGTTCTCCTTAGCTAGAGATCATATAGATTCTGCATATGAGGACTGCTATTACCTATGTTCCAGCTTTTAAACCTTGATTCTTGTTTAGCCCACAGCAGATGGCCTGTTGATTTTTAGGACTGAGGACAGCTATAAACC
>NW_006964826.1:0-759 GCF_000164805.1 Carlito syrichta
GGCTGCTTCTGGAAAGGGAGGGCTAGACTCTCACACACCCAGTGGAGCTGGTATGGCTGGGGGATTCATGTGTGTTTCCTTGCCATGTGGGGAGGCTGAAATGGGAAGATGGCCAGAGCCCAGTAACTGAAGACCAGGCTGGGCACCAATACCAAGCACCCACCTCGACTCCAAGCAAAACCCAGAAGACCTTAGTTGAGGGCAATCCTTGGCGGCAGGATCACCTCCAGGCCAGAGTTCAAGACCAGGTAGGAAGACCAGGATGTCGACCAAATGGAAAGCCTGTGATCGCAGCAGTTAGGGAGGCTCAGGACCAGAGAATAGCCTGAGTTGTGCAGTTTGAGTGCAGCCTGGGCAACCTAGAGAGGAAAGAAAAGAAAGTTAGAAAGAAAGAAAGAAAGTTAGAAAGAAAGAAAGAAAGAAAGAAAGAAAGAAAGAAAGAAAGAAAGAAAGAAAGAAAGAAAAAGAAAGAAAGAAAGAAAAAGAAAGAAGGAAAGAAATCCATTATCCTGCAAACCTTCTGCTCTCAGTCCTTCCCCCTGCTGCCCACATATGGGGTCCCCCATGCTAGGCACCTTATAGCCCCAATGTCCCTAACGGCTGCCCCCACTTTGGTGCGGGTCTTCTTGAGGCTCCCTGGCTGGGTTCCTGTCGACTCTACTCTCTGAGGTGAGAAATGTGTCCCAGGCAGGCCAATCTTCCAACTCGGCAATGAGGACCTTCCACCAAAAACGGCCACGCCAGGGACACATCAGTCAC
>NW_006964827.1:0-737 GCF_000164805.1 Carlito syrichta
CCATCAAGCTGACTTAACTAGGTGACTTAAATAGCTAACCAGCTGGCTAGCCAGCTGACTTAACCAGCTAGCTAGCTAGTTAGCTCATACATTATTTAACATGCTGGCAAATTTTCTTAATTATCTGACTTAACTCACTAACTAGAAAGCTAATTGACTCAACCAGCTTGCTTAACTCATTAACTAACTAACTCACTGTCTGGCTCATCCAGCTGACTTAACTCATTAGCTAACTAGCTAGCAAGCTTACTTAACCAACTGACTCAAACCGTTTGCTAACTAGCTAACTAGCTGACTCAACCAGCTGACTTAATCCTTCAGTTAACTAGCCAACTACCTGACTCAACCTGCTGAGTTAACATGTTAGCTAACTAGCAAGCTAGCTGTCTTAACCAGCTGACTAAGTAAGAAAGCTGACTTAACTAGCTTACTTAGCTAGCTGACTTAACTACTTAGCTAGCAGAATTAACTGGCTGACTTAACTTGTTAGCTAACTGACTTAACTACCTAATTAAAAAGTTAGTTAACTATTTAACTATCTGAATAACTAGATGACTTATCTAACTAGCTAACTAGTTTGGTAACAGACTTAAGTAGCTGACTTAAATAGTTAGCCAATTAGTTAGCTAGCTGACTTAGCTAGCTAGCTGTTTAGCTAGCTGACTTAGTTAGCTGACTTAACTAGTTGGCTAATGAGATAGCTAGCTGATTTAATGAGTTGGCTAGCGAGTTAGCTA
>NW_006964828.1:0-786 GCF_000164805.1 Carlito syrichta
CAAAATTAGCCAGACATGGTAGCACACACTTGTAGTTCTGGCTACTTGGAAGGCTGAGGCGGAAGGATTGCTGGAGCCCAGCAGGTCGATGCTGGGGTGATCATGAGTGTGTCACAACACTCCAGCCTGGGCGATGGAGTGAGACTCCAACTCAAAACAAAACAAAACAACAAACAAACAAACAAACAAAAACCTGAGCCCTTGTTGTTGACATCCTGGTCCAAGCTGCCACCACCATCATTCATTACCTGGGTCACTGTCTACAACAGCTTCTTATCTGTTCTCCTCAATTTTGTCTTTGCCCCTTTTTTTGGTCTACCCTGACCTGACTTAAGATTGAAATTGCACACATTCTCTCCCCCAGCTTGCTGTTTTTTCAAATATCTATAAACTAGAAAAATCATAGGAAAGGTGATGAAATATTTTTAAATGAAACTGATTTTTATGACAATCTGTTGATTGTTTTGGTTGAATTTTTAACATGGTTCTGGTGTTTTGAACAAATGTTTTGTAACTATTTTAGGCTAATTAATGCTCTAAAGACCACATCTAATTAACTGTATCTTTAAACATTTGTGTAACATATTTTTGCCAAAACAAGTCTCCATTTATTAAGTGTAATACAAATTAAAATATAGTCCAAATAAAATAAAATAAAATTTATAATACAGCAAGTTTCTCTTCTGCTCCATTCCTCCAAGGGCTGCTTAATTACTACAGAGAAAAAGTCACAGCCCTTCATCAGCCAAGAGACCTGCCAGGATTCCCACTCTCTATCCCCACATG
>NW_006964829.1:0-774 GCF_000164805.1 Carlito syrichta
TCAGCTAACTAGCCTGCTAGATAATTAAGTCAGCTAGCCAGCTAACAAGCCAGTTAGCAAGCTAGTTAAGTCAGCTTGCTAGACAGCCAGATAACTTGTTTGCTAGCTAGTTATGTCAGCTTGATAGCCAGCTAGCTATTCAGCTAGGTAGTTAAGACAGCTTGGAAACCAGCTAGTTACTTGGCTAATTAGTTGACTAAAAACTCAGCTACCTGTTCATCTAACTAGTAGGCTCACACGCTTTCCATCAGGTCAGCTAAATATTCAGCTCACTCACCTGCCAACCGTTCAGCAAACTAGTCAGCTTGCTCATCAGTCAAACACATCAACTAACTTGTCAACTCACTCACAGGCCAACATTTCAGTGAACTAGTCAGCTTGCTCACCAGCCGACTAGTTAAGTCAGCTCATAGTTCAGCTCACTTACCAGCCGAATAGTTAAGGCAGCTCACGTGTTGGCTCACTCACAAGCCAACTAGTTAAGCCGGCTCACTGGTCAGCTCAAAACCAGTCGACTAGTTGAGTCTGACCAGTCGGCTCACTTGACAGCCAACTAAATGCAGCTGACCAGTCATCTCACACACTGGTCGACTAGTTAAGTCGAATGATCAATTGGCTCATTTGCCGGTGAGCTAGTTAATTCAGCTGACCTTTTGACTCACTCACGGGTCACTAGTTAAGTCAACTATCATATGGGCTCACTCACTGGCTGACTAGTTAAGTCAGCTTACCGGTCAGTTCCCTAGCAGTCAACAAGTTAAGTTAGCTAACCTT
>NW_006964830.1:0-722 GCF_000164805.1 Carlito syrichta
GACATTATCTGCACAAACTCAGTTTAGAGGAGTTTATGCAGAAAACTCATTGTGTCAATTTAATTAAACTCCATGTTTTTTTTCCTGCCATGTAGACTGTGACTGTCTTGAGTGATGTAATAATTTTGTACACAATTTTCCCCACTTGGTGAAGAGGGCAACATTATCTGAATAAATAGATATTGCATAAAAAATGGAGGATGTAATTATGTGATCTTCAGAACAATATAATTTCCCAGAAATATTTGATAGCGAAAGGAAGAAATGAAGCCAGAGGATACTAAAATATGAGTGGAGAACCCGCTAGCTAAATGTTTTACATATTCTGAAATCAGAATCCATTGGGGAGGGGTCCCACTTTGGTTTGCAAAAATTAAGCAGAAATAGAATCACACACACCTCTTGATATGATACACATGATTATTTAAGTTATTCTTGCCAAAATTGTATAAACCTGATCTAAGAAAATAGACCTAAGAAAATATCAGATAAATCCAAAGTGAGGGTACTTTTAAAAAATAACTGGCCAATATTCCGCAATAGTTTCAAAGTCACAAAAGACAAAGACTGGGGAATTTCCCCAGGTTTGAGAAGACAAAGGAGATGTGGAAACTAAATGCAAAATGTGAAATCCCAGATTCTATCCTGGAATAGTAACAAGACATTAGTGGGACGATGTGCAAGTTTTAATAGTATTTTTATCAATATTAATCCCTGTGTTT
>NW_006964831.1:0-698 GCF_000164805.1 Carlito syrichta
CCTCTTTGACCAGTCTGAGGTCCAGGGACCCCACCATCGTTCACCACCAGTGTTGAAATCATGGGCTCCAGCGATCCCCCTACCTCAGCCTCTCGAATGGCAAAGATGATGGGCACCATGAGCCCAGATCACCTGTTTGGATGGGTGTGGAGACGGAGTTTCCCTGTGTGGCCCAACCTGTCCTTGAGCTCCTGGGTTCTAGCCATCCTCCTGAATCAACCTCACAGAACGCTGGGATTCCAGGCCTGGAATGCCGTGGCCAGCCTTCTGGTTTATTTTTGATGAAGGATCGAGGCCGACCTCGGGGGCTCAACCTCATCATCCCAGCACTTTGGGAGGCCGAGGCCAGCAGCCGGTCCCAGCCCATGGGTCCAAGACATGCCTCGGCAACTTCGCGAAACCTCATCTCTACCCTCCTTCCCAAATGATCCAGGCACGTTGGCATGTGCCTGTCGTTATGGCTCCCTGGAAGGATTGGGGGGAAAGACTTGCTGTGGCCTGGTGGGCCAAGGCTGTGGTTGCTCTGAGCAAGACACTGCCCTCCACCCTGGGGCAACAAAGTGAATTTCAGACTCAAAAAAAGGAAAGACAAGAAGAGTATCCATTCGTGTATGGAGTTGGGATCATCATGAATAGACAGAAATCATTTGGGAAGGAGGCCTCAGTCTTGGACCTAGAGCTCCCAAATGATGGTGGAT
>NW_006964832.1:0-2247 GCF_000164805.1 Carlito syrichta
TCTGTTTAGAATATCACCTAGTGGCAGATGTTGTATTTTCAAAGTAATTTCCCCACAAAGATAGATAATATTATGTTTAATATTTTTTAGGATTGGCATTTAATTGACTAAAAAAGAACACATCATGCCTGCATTTATAGGTAATTTTTTTTTCTTTTTTTTTAGAAAGTAGGATTTATTAAGAGGACAGAAAACTCGCACAATTGGAGGGGACCTGAGGAAGCTGCTCAGTAAATTGTTTTCTAGAAGAAGTATGTACATTGACTGAGACTTAAATATATAGAGTGATATATTCCAAACATTTAAAATATAAAATGTGCTCACGCAATGCGTAGTTATTTGTGTAGGTGACTTTTTAACATCATTTGACCAAAAGAGAAAGACACCAGAACAAATTACTAAGAAAAAAGAGGGAATTGCCTTATAATTTTAATTGAAGTGAAAAGATTGATTAAGTTATTAGAAAACCGGAAACTACAACAACAGAAAGGTAGGATCAGGAGACAGCATCATGCTTTCCAATTTTAAGAAAACTGTGTTATATAATTTCCATACATTTATTTGAGAGCTTACACTTACAAATTAATTTCCTCCATTTCTTTTGTAAATAATTTTTGACATCCCCTTTGGGTTTATGTACAAATGATTAGACTTCAGTCACCACCAATTCTTAGGAAAGAGTACTTTGAAGTATTTTGAACTAGTCTAATACTGCTTTGGTATTGAATAAAGTCATATGAGGAAACTCTTCAAAACATTATGTAAAGTGACTGAGGAAGATTACATCTAACACATAATCAGGCATTAAAATGTAACAAGCCTGTAATCCCTAATTTATATATTTAAATGATGAGATTAAAGTTACAAACAATTTTTTGAATATTTGAGGACTGACAATTAAGTTCATGAACTCATCCTAGAAGAAAGTGCTGCATACCTCATTACTGAATATCACAATGGTCACCTTTGAAACATTCCCCTTGGGAAGCTATGCACAAACATAAACACCTAGTCCACCCACCAAAGTAATTTTGAAACTCTTTCCCTGGAACGGCCATCAGAGCTGTTGTCATAAGAATGCGGGAGTTTGAATTAGAGCAACAAACAAACATTAAACTTCTTGTTAAACTTGGTAAAAGTGGAATTGAAATCAGGGATGTGTTAGTCCAAGTTTATGGAGATAATGCCATGAAGAAGACAGTGGTGTGCAAATGGATTTTACGTTTTTCTGAGGAGAAATAAAGCATCACTGATGAAGAGAGGTCAGGTTGGTCAGTAATGAGCAGAACAAAGATATTGCAAAAATTTGTTAAGCTGTGCGTCAAAATCTTCGGCTGACTATGAAAAGCATAGCAGACCATAAAGAAACAGGAAAATCTTAACGGAAAATCTTGATATAAGAAAGGTGCCTGCAAAAATGGTCCTGAAAGGGCTCTTGCATCAGAGCAATGCACCAGCTTACACAACATTGTCTGTGAGGGAGTTTTTAGCCAGTAAACAAATAACTGAATTGGAACACCCTCCCTACTCACTTGATCTAGCCTTTGATTACTTTTTTCTTTACCCTAAGATAAAGGAAATATTAAAAGGAAGACATTTTGATGATATTCATGTCTTGAAGTGTAATACAACGACAACTCTAACAGCCATTCCAAAAAGAGTTCAAAAATTGCTTTGATGGGTGAACTAGGCACTGGTGTCAGTGTAGAGCTTCCAAAAGGGAGTACTTCTCGGGTGACTGTAGTGATATTCATCAGTGAGACATGTAGCACTTTTTCTAGGATGTGTTCATGAACTCAATTGTCAGAACTCATCTTATATGAGGAAAAACCTGCCTCCTCTATAGGTAGTAAGACATACATATATGAGCAAAAAGCAAAAACGCTCTTTAGAAATTAATAATTAAATGTAACCAGAAGAATATAATTATAGATTATATTTACTTCTCTTAAGAGTAAAACTAGTAGAAATAATTCATCTAATACTAAATATGTACACAGTTTTGTTTAAAGCAAACTTATAAAGAATAAACCAATATATTTGGCAGTAGCTGAAAGCTGTGGTTAAAGATGTGAGTTCCAGAAAATGCTGAGAATGCTGCTTTTGAATCCTAACTATTATTAGCTGCTAGGTCTTGGGCAAACTTCTAAATTTTTGTAAATATTAGGTAGTACCTTATTTCTGATAAATAAATATTATAATGGCATGTCTTTCATAATGCCAATGCAATGATTAAGTGAGCTATGG
>NW_006964833.1:0-788 GCF_000164805.1 Carlito syrichta
ACATCAGTTCCCACCATTTCCAGTCTAGTATTCTAAGAACTATGAGGGGGAACCCCTAAAAACCTGGAATTTATTTAGTAAAGAGTATGTATTCATTTTTTTTTTTTTTTTGAGTCAGAGTCTCACTCTGTCGCCCAGACTGGAGTACAGTGGCCGCTCCCGGCCACCGCAGCCTCGACCTGCTGGGCTCCGGCGATCCTTCCGCCTCAGCCTTCCGAGTAGCCGGAATTACAGGCACGTGCTACCACACCTGGCTGATTTTTTTGATTTATTGTAGAGATAAGGTCTCGCTGCCCAGGCGGGTCTTGAACCCGCGGGCTCAGGCAATCCACTCACCTCCATCTCCCAAAGGTGCGGGATTACAGGCTGAGCCACTGAGCCCGGCTTATGTATTCATTCTTACATGTTTAAGCTTCAGTCACCTCTGATGCAACATACCTATCAAGATGCTTCTTCCGTGGCTCAAAATAGTTTTTGGACACATCAATGTTGATGCCTTTCGTGCTTCTGCCATTTTTTGTCTCGTCTTTTCCACATCAGCAAAATGGGGTTTTTTTTGGAGGACTTTTCTTATTCAGAGAAACAACAACAAAATTCACCTCCAAAGCAGGGCTGAGATCCAATGAATTGGGAGGGTGGGGTATGGGGGTCATGGGGTTTTTGATCCAAAACTGCTGAACATTCAGCGTGGTGTGGGCAGGTGCGCTCATCCATCACCCATCGTGAAATGGGCAAACACGTTGAAGAAATTCCCCCCAAAATTAACTGAAGCTGAATGCAACCTCTCG
>NW_006964834.1:0-817 GCF_000164805.1 Carlito syrichta
TCAGCTATTTAAGTCTGCTGGCTTACCAGCTGGAAGCTAGGTAAGGAACTAGTTAAGTCAGTTGGCTAGCCAGCTGGCTAGCTATTTAAGTCAGCTAGTTAATTCATCTGGCTTCCCAGTTGACTAGCTAGGTAGCTAGGTAGTTAAGTCAGTTGACTAGCCACCGGGCTAGCTAGTGTTGTCAGCTAGTTATGTCAGCTCACTAGCCAGCTGGCTAAATTGTTGTCAGCTAGTTGAGTCAGCTGGCTAACCAGGTGGCTAGCTGGTTAAGTCAACTAATTCATTCAAGTGGCTAGCCAACTGGTGAGCTAGGTAGCTCGCTACTTTAGTCAGCTGACTAATCAGCTGTGTACCTGGTTGTCAGCTAGTTAAGTCAGCTGGCTAGCCACCTGGCTAGTCAGGTAGCTAATTAAGCCAGCTGGCTAGCCAGCTGGCTACCTAGTTAAGTCAGCAGGTTTAGTGACTGGGCTAGACAACTGGCTAAGTAGGTGGCTAGCTAGTTAAGCCAGCTGGCTAGCCGGATGGCTATTTAGGTAAGTCTGCTACTTAAGTCAGCTAGTTAGCCGGTTAGCTAGCTAGGTGGCTGGCAAGTTATGTCGGCAGGTTAGCAGGGTTGTCATGTAGGTGGCAAGCTAGTTAACCCGGCACGCTAGTCTGCTGACAAGCAAGGGTGGCTGAGCTAGGTAAGCAGGCTGGCTATCTGGCTGCTCAGTCAGCAGACTGACTAATTAAGTCAGCTGGCTAGCCAGCTGGCCAGCCCACTAGTTTTCTACCTGGATCCCTAGCAAGCTAGCCAGCCTGGTAGCTAGCTAATTAA
>NW_006964835.1:0-783 GCF_000164805.1 Carlito syrichta
CATCCAAAGATTAGCTGGGCATGGTGGTGCAGTCCTGTGGTTCCAGCCATTCAGGGGTTCATGGCAGGAGGATTGCCTGAGCCTGAGAGGTGAACACCGTGGTGGCCCTGAGCATGCCCCTGAACTTCAGCTAGGGTGACAGAACAGGATTCTGGCTCCAAATAACAATAATCACCACCACAACCACCACCACACCAACCCGGCCACACAGTGCGATGTGTCACCCTCAGGGATGAAAGAGGAAAAGTCACTTTCTGGTCTGTTGTTCAAGGGAGGTATCAAAGGTGGCCACCAGGAATGTCCGTCTGGAGCATAGGGCCAGGCGCCCCAGAAGGCCTGCCTCAACACTCCACACTCGTGCCCCACAGCAAAGACGTGTGTGAGTCATGGAACAGGCAATGCAGAGCTAGGGCGGCCATCAGGCACAGCGCAATTAAGGTGGTCTGGCAATGCCACAGCAAGCCCAGAGTCTGGATGCCATGTCTGCAACCTTTGGGCGGGAGGAGGGCCCCTTTCTCTCCTGATCACTTCATCTTCCCCGGCCCATTCCCTAGGAAGCTGTGGACACCCGTCTTGACGCACGTGGGAGATGTCTGGTGCCAAGTATATGTCCGATGGGCTGGGGTATGGTAGCATGACATGGCTCCTTGGACCTCGAGCTGTGGAGCATATGAGATTCTCCTGCCTCAGTCCCTGAACAATCAGACTCCAGGGGCCACCATGCTTTGATTCGATTATGGGGACCTTTTGCTGAGATGAGTTCTGGTCATGTCACCTGGGCTG
>NW_006964836.1:0-763 GCF_000164805.1 Carlito syrichta
ACAGGGTATGCCTTGAGGGTCGGTGTCCCTGACAAAAGATGAGATGCCCCCCACCAGGGAAGTGACACTCCCCATGCATTTAGGAACATCTCAGATGGGGAAGGAAGCCTGGGCCTTCCTCATCCCCAGGCCTGATCCTTCAGAGAGGTAAACAGACCATCAATCTAACTTAGTGAGGGAGGAAGTCGAGGGAGATTCACTCCACACCACAAGAACAAATGGAAAAGACCCAGAGGCTGACACCCAGCTGGAATGAGATGAGAGGGAAACCCAGCACAGAGCTAATGAAGATGTGGCTCAGAAAAACACATGATAAACAGGTCACAAGGCAGCATGCAGACAGCAGAGGCCGTGTCTCAGATCTGGGTGAAAATGCACCATGATCAAAAGAAAAAGCCTCTCCAAGAACACTTTGTGCCAGGGAGGTAAATAATAAAGCAGAAAAACTTACCAAACAAATATGCAACCCAAGGAATGAGTTTCAACAAGGGGGCACATGCAGGGCTACAGAAAGAGATAGAGAGTCAAAATAACATGCTCATCATAAATGAGAAATCACAAGGAACAGGATCTAGTCCACTGTAGGCATGGTACAGCAAACAAGAAAGAAAGCAGGGGATGAAAGCAATTATGGAAAAGGTCACAGCTCCAGGAATGGAAAACTGAAGAAAAATGACCATCTCACAACAGATGGCCCAACCAGTAACACAGAACGACACACGGGAGTCCACGGGATAGGAAATTCAACTGGGAAAAACCAAAG
>NW_006964837.1:0-625 GCF_000164805.1 Carlito syrichta
CTGGTCTTCCTGCCTGGTCTTGAACTCTGGTCCTGAAGTGATTTGCCTGCCGAGGCCTGCCCTCACTGAATGTTTTCTGGGTTTGACTAGGGGTCAAGATGGGAGCTTGCTATGGCATAGACCCTGGTCTCAGCTACTGGGCTACAGCCATCTTTCCGTCTTGGCCTCGCCAAGTGCCAAGGAGACAGGCCTGAGTAGCCTGACTGGCCCCCCATGGTTTGAGTGCCATGCCCCTGTCCCCCAGGCAGACCCTGGGAGGAGCAAGCAGGTCCACGCTGGGAATCGAGGCAGGTGGATGGGTGGACACCCCAGGGGAGACATGCTCTTGCACCAGGCTCTCCCCTGAGCCGGGCTCAATGGGTGACTCCAGCTTTCCTCTCAGGGTCCCTGGGTCATCTGAAGGGAGAGGGCCTCATGGTGGGGCCCTGAGTGGGTTGTGAAGGCCGGGCATGGGGGCTCACATCTGTCACCCTGGCGCTTTGGGAGGCCAAGGCAAGAGAATGGCCTGAAAGCCCAGGTTTGACACCAGCCCTGTCACCTTTGTCAAGATCTCTCTAAAAGAAGCCAAAAAATGAGTCGAGTGTGGTGGCACATGCCTGTCGATCTGGCCACTCATGAGACCATG
>NW_006964838.1:0-646 GCF_000164805.1 Carlito syrichta
CATATGCTTTCTAAAAGAGGAATTAACATTTCCTCTAATGATTATCTTGTTTTCTCCATTTCGTGCAAGAACAGTGCCCCTGGTTCCCTAAAGAAGGCATCATTAGTTTAGAAACATAGACAAAGTTTGGGGAAAATTGAAAGTTTATTACACTCTCCAGAGTCTGGAACGAGTGCCTGTAGACACTTTTGCATTATGGAAAATAATTAGAGATGTCTTAGATCCACAACCAGAGATTGATAAAATGACCATCAGAGTAAAAGTGGAATGAGGTGAAATAACTCCCTTACTAATCCCTGTTCCTTCCCAGGCAATGATAGCCACTGCCCCTGTTGATGATTATCCTCTACCCCTGAGGATAAGGAAAGCATAAAAGAAGCAGCAGCTAGGTATCATGAAGCAATATATCCAGATAATTTAAATTTGCTCCTTGGCACCAAAAGACCTCTGGCAAGTGGCACCAGTGGGGGGGTGATTGTAATTTGTGACCATCTTGATTGAAGAGAAGAAAATTGTCTTTCCATACTGATTCCTGTTATATAAAAGGGCTGTTTTCTCATATTAAAAAAAGCCACCATTGCTATTATTAAGGCAACTATTCTTGATTTTCTTATCCAATTACAGCAACTAATAATTGTTAGAAACC
>NW_006964839.1:0-741 GCF_000164805.1 Carlito syrichta
GAGGGAGCCACTGCCCTCCATCCTGGGAAATGGAGTGAGACTCCAACTCAAAGATAAAAGGAAAAAAGGAAAAAAAATAAGAGCATCCATTTGTGTATTTAGTTTGGATCATAGTGAAGAGATAGAGATCATTTAAGAAGGAGGTACCGCCCTGGGCCTAGAGTTTCCAAAAGATGGTGGATTGGCAGACAATCGAGTTGAGGCTTTGGGAGGCTGAGGTGGGGGATCGTGGACCCTGGGAATTTGAGACCAATCTGGGACACATAGCAAGAACTTGTCACTCCCTGTAATGCAAACACTGGAGTCACGTGTGGTGGCACTCCTGGTCCTGGCAACACTGAAGGCAGTGGCCTCTCTCTCAGGGCATTCCTTTGTGTTGCCCCTGATGACACAACATACGAGTCCAAGCTGGGCACCATGGCTCACGGCCATCAGTCCTGTGCCCTGGGAAGCCAAAGCAGGAGGCTCACTGAGTCCAGGGCTCAGAGACCAGCCTTGGCGATGTGGCCAGACCTTGTCTTGGTGATAGGTCCCCAAATTCGAGGCAGGTATGTTTGCCCCCAGAGTCCAGACTGATTGGGGGCCAAGGCGGAAAGACCTATGTGCCCCAAGGTCAAGGCCCCTGAAGCAACAATCGTGTCATTGCACACCAGCTTGGCCAATGATGACTCCGGCCACAAAAAAGGACTTCCCATGTGCGTCACGATGGGCATCGATGATTCCCTTGGAAAAGGTCCCTGT
>NW_006964840.1:0-638 GCF_000164805.1 Carlito syrichta
GCCCACCACTCCTCCTGCCTTATTCTCCAGGGTGGACCCACTCACTACTCCCAAGGGCCGCCTCAGGAAAAGGGAGAGCGAGTCTCTCATACATTTGGGGGGACGGGGACGACTGGGAGATTCATGTTGGTCTCCTTGACACTCAGGGAGGCCGAGACAGGAAAATGGCTGGAATCCCGGAAGTTGAGACCAGGCTGGACATCATAACAAGCCTCCACCTCTACCTCAAGAAAAACGCACAAAATCTTGGGTGAGGTCAGGCCTTGGTGGGAGGGTAACCCCTGGCAGAGAGTTCAAGACCCGGCGGGAACACCAGGACGTCAATCAAATGGAAAGCCTGTGATCACAGTAGTTTGGGAGGCCCAGGCTGAGAGAATGGTCTTGGTTGTGCAGTTTGAGAGCAGCCTGAGAAACATAGTGAGGAAAGAAAAGATAGAAAGAAAGAATGTGAGAAAGAAAGATAGAAAGGAAGGAAGGAATAAAGAAGGAAAGAAAGAAATCCATTCTCCTACAAACCTTCTGCCCTCAGACCTTCCCCCCGCCCCCCCACATGTGAGGGTCTCCCTAGTTAGGCACCTTCTAAGCCTAACCCACCCCCCAGTGGCTTTTGCCTGCTTTGGTCTGGGAGATCCCAGTCT
>NW_006964841.1:0-9166 GCF_000164805.1 Carlito syrichta
GTGGAGCATCTACTTTCCAGGGTCTTACAGTCAAGTTTAGGGCAGAAAACTCAGAAAGGTGCAAGCCTAGTAAATTTACATCAAACAATGCCAAAGAGAGGTTCCAGTACAGGTTTTTTTGTTTGCTTGTTTGTTTGTTTTAGCACATCATAGCATGTCTTAATATCCAGGACTTTAGAAAACTAATCATAGGCAGAAACAACTTTGTCTAAAATAAACTCTTTTAAAAAAAAAATCCAGTACTAAAGTCTTTGCTAGTTTGGTCAATAGGAATTAAATTCATATCTCTTTGAAGACTAGGGAGCTGGTGAAGCATTGAGTGTGCAAAATTGCAGGGCTCTTGTAAACTACTAACTGCCATTAATTAACACTAAGTATTTGCTGTTTATATTTATACTCCAAAAGTGTAAATATATTTTAAAGTAGTAGAATGCATTTTTTCCTATTTTTAGAATGTGTCTTTACACTGCCCATAAGATATTTGTACTTTTCAAGTTAACTGCATTAAACTGACAGTTAATTAGATCTAATAAATTAGTTTATGTGTATGATATATAGTAGGTGTTTAATACATGTCTGTTGAAGAAATTTATCCAACAAATATCTGTTGTGCATCCTCTGTATACTAGGCACTCTTCTACATGTTGAGGATAAAGCAACAAAAAATCCGGACAAGGTTAATGGAAGCTGATAATATGGAGGAAGGGGTGACAAAAAATAAGGAAATTCACATACAAATGCAGCATATCTCAGGTTATGATGAGTGTTGTGATAGATATAAACAAGGCCAAGAGACCAGGGAGTGAGGAGAAGCACTTGCTCATTGTTTAGGTTAGACACAGAAGGCCTCTCCCACAGGTGACATCTGAACATACACTTGAAGAACACGAAGAAGAAAGGCTTGAGTCATCTGGGGAATTAACTTTCTGCAGAGGGAATAGCAAGTAAAAAGGCCCTAAGGGAAGAGTATGCTTGGTATGTTTAAGGAACAACAAAGAGATCAGTGAAGGAAAAAAAGGAGAAGGAAGGAAGGAAGGGAGGGAGGGAGGGGTTAACACAAATAATCAATAAAAAAGAATAAAATGACATTATTTATGTTAGCATTATCAATGTTAATTAACAGTGCCGACAGACACTAACAGTTCACATACCCAACAACTGGCAATTTCATCCTTAGATACTTACCACAAGAATGAGCATATATGTTCTCTGAAGGACTTGCTCTTAGATTGACTTATCATTGTAACTCCAAGTCATTGCAAAATGAGATGCCTTGAAAACTAAAATTTAAAGTCATTCTACATAAAAATACCTGTACATATATGTTTATTCACAAGAGTGAAAACATGGAACCAACCGTGCTGTCCATCAAAAGTGGACTGGATAAAGAAAATGTGATATATATATATATAATGGTATATTACACAGCCATAAAGAAGGGCAGAATTATGGACTTCATAGCAACTTAGATGCATTGAGAGTCTCTCATACTCAGTGATCCATCACAGAATCAGAGAACTGAATGCCACATGTTCTCACTCATAAGCGGGTCCTGAACATTTATCACAATACGGCAGAGAGGGATTGGCAGTAGCAGGACACTGCCAGAGGAGGGGGGTGGACATGTAACATTACTAAGGATACCTGATCCTAAACCAGAGGAGATGAGGACCTGTGGGAGGCCCAAACTTCCCTTGCACATAGACCACTTATGTACCTAATCCTGATGTGTACTAAACATCTTCAAAATAAAAATGTTTAAAAAAAGATATTAAGTGATGAGATCTTGGGGAACTTTCTAAAATAATTTACATATGTTTGTCATTGAATTCAGGCATGTATCTCGATGCATTGTGCCTTATAAGTTTAATCCCAGTGGGTTGAATGAAAAGTTGAAACCAAAGCAAACAAAAATCAAAATTTTGTTGTCTTTGCTAGTGAAAAAATAAATATTTCGCTGTTTATTGTGCCGCTGTCTTCAGTGGAAGTTATTTGAATAGAATTACTGTGGTGTTAGAGTAAGATTAATTTGTACAAAGGATTTATCTACACTTATCAGTATCACAACACTTTTGGTGGATGAAGTAGAACAATTACTTGAGCCGAGGAGTTTGAAACCAGCCTAGCCAACATGGTGAGACCTCCTCTATAGAAAGAAAGAAAGAGAGAGAGAGAGAGAGAGAGAGAGAGAGAGAGAGAGAGAGAGAGAGAGAGAAAGAAAGAGAAAGAAAGAAAAAGAAAGAAAGAATAGAATAGAATAGAATAGAGAAGAAAAGAAAAATCAGCCTGGTGTGGTAATGCATGCCTGTAGTCTCAGTTACTTGGGAGGCTAAGGTAAGAGAACGTCTTGAGCCCAGGAGGTAAAGGCTGCAGAGAGCCATGATTGCATCACTGCACTTCAGTTTGGGCAACAGAGTGAGACCTGTCTCAAAAAATAAATAACATAAAGAAATTTAAACTCCACCTATTAAATCAAGGTTCTGAGGCTCCCACTATCTGACCAGTGGAAAAACCAAGTTTCACATAAAACTTTTGGAAGTTCTCTCTATTATTATTGGTCCTTGTGTCCTCTCATTTTTCTGAATTCTGGGTCTCAGCAAAGGCATGCGGATGAAGGTTTTGACAGCAGAGCTGGTGGAAAATGAACTGTCATATCACACTGAACATTCCTTACCTCCAGAGCCAAAGGCAAGAGAAAAACCTCAACATATGTACTGCATATTTTAGTCCTCTTCTCTGATTTCAACTGAACTGCCTTTTAAAATTATATATAGTTAGTTGATAATTTCATGACCTTCTTAGCTATTTTAACATTAAATACTTAAAGGGTCTCCTCACACGTGTGAGTAAGGGAAGGAGAAAATTCAAGACAGAATTGCATTTTTACACACTTGACACTGTAGATCATGGAAACCTTCTTTTGATATTCTGACCTCTTTTGTTACCTATTTAAGGACACTGATAATGTCTTCTTATCAAATATTAAAGTGCTTACCTTTAACACAGTCAACAAAATTGCTACTTCTTTCCGTCTGAATAGCTCTTCCACTGAGTGATGGAACATTTGTCAGGAAATTGGTGACACATATTCCAAGACTACATTTGAGTTAGATATTCATTGAGTTAGATATTCAGCTGAATATCTAACTACATTTGAGTTAGATACTCAGCAAACATAAAGTAATATAAAAGTGATACTCACCTAAAATAATAAAATATCTTACTTCTGACCCAGTAAAAATAGGCCTTTATGCATATCTCTGTTGTTAAAATGAAACATTAGATATTGTGTAATTTGAAGCACTATGCTTGGTGCTGATAAATCTGCAAGTGGATCCTCAGCCTTTGAGACACACCATCTGCGTCTCTACAGTGTCCACCTCTTGGGGCTCCAGTATGAATTAAACCACAGCACCCAATCTGTTGTAAGCCCAGAAGAAATGCGAGGCTTTGATCCTGCCCTGTTACTATAATAAAGGGCAAGTTTTCCCCCTGACCCTTACAATAAAAGATTCATTTTATATCACTGAACCATTTTGAGATTTGGGGACTCTGTTTTATTTTCTCTGGATCTATTTATACTTCTCTGTTGCAAGTTGAAAGATCATGGAAGACTTTTGGGAATATAGTTTGGGAGTAGTCCCTGGCAGGGGAGCTACTGTAGAATTCTGTCCCCTTAATGGGGTATACTATAATTGCCATTGCACTATCCTGCGTCTGGTTCAGCACCTGCTATGGAGTATCTCCCCATGCTACTATTGTTGACTGACTGGAAAGCAGAGCAGCTTCTGTTTATCAAGTGCTCCTTCTAAACCTGAGCTCCGCCTGATGCTTTTATTAGCATTAGCAACTTCCATGGCAGATGTGGACAAGAAAAGGGTAAGGATTATTTCAATTTGGGATTAATAATAAAATGCATATTTTCATTAAATGTGATCAAGGACTTAGGATAATTAAAAATATCAAAAACTGAAGGAGTTTATTAGAGAAGATGCTGTGCATCATTTTAAAAGCATGTGGGGGATTGAGGGGGCAGAAGAGATAAGACTTAAGAAGAAGTGTGGAAGAGAAGTACCCTAAAGATGCATTTTATCCTTAATATAAATGAACAATATAGATATTATTATATACTTCTATTTTACAGATAAGGGACCAAAATTCCAGAGTTTAAGGATTTTCCAAGGTCACATTGTTCCAATACTGTATAATCTCAGGGCAAGGGCTCTGCCTTGTCATTGCAGAAGCCTTAGTGCTGAGAACAACTTGAAGTGAATGTCTATGCTTCATATTTTTAAACATTTAATAATAAATATACTAGGCATTGTATTTAATCCCACAAGACAGGTTTTCTCCACCTTGATATGACCAGCATTTTTGCATCAGATGATTCCATGTTTGGGGTGGCCATACCATGCACTATAGATATTTGGCAGCATCCATGGTTTCTATCCTCCAGACACCAGTAGCAACCCCAATTACAGCAAATGGAAATGTTTCTACATGTCCCTGTGGCAGTGGGAGGAGGGAAAATTCATGGTTGAGAATTACTGTATCGATTCAAATGATTATTTAGAAAGATCACCTTGATATTACACAGGCTTTATTTATTTGTTTATTTATTATTTTAGAGTTGTAGGGTACAAATGAGAATTTGCTACATAAGTGGCATGTGGGTGAAGTTTGGGCTTCTAACTGGCCTTCGCACCACCTGGTAGTGGACTAGGTACCCACTGTATTGTCATGTATCACCCCCTCCCTCTTCTTATAGTCAGTGTTCTGTGATCTGAGTTTCAACTTTCACTGGAAAATCTACTTAAGATTATTGCATGCGACAACCAAAACTACTGTGTACAGGGCACACTGGCTAGGTCTGGCTCCGTGAAGCATTCCAGGCAAGCCACATGGACCTCAGCAGGGATTGCATTGGGGTCAAGAGTTTCTGTAGAATTTCACCATCCTATGAAATATTCTATGAAAGGACTCAGAGTGTGGCCAATTCCACAAAGACTCCAGAGAAAGTCTACATTAATTCAGGTTGAATATAAAGAATGGCAATATATTTTGGAATATTAATTTGGTGTGTGTGAATGCTATTGTTATTGCTTTTGATTTTTTTAGAGTCCACATTTTGAAAAAAATAAATGTGGTCCCTGAATAGCTATTTTTCTTCTGATGTTATACAATGTAGCAAACTGGTTTCCTATATGAATCTTCTATAAGCAGCTTCAGCACATCCCTTCTGCAATCTGTGTGTGTCCTTTTTACCCACTCCAGTTTCTAAAGTTAATACAAGAGGGGGGCCCACAAAAATACCATTATTTTGGAGGGCAGGCCCTTATAGTCAGGCTTCCCCTGCCCCCCAAGTACGAGTTCTAAGAGTACCTCAGCATCAGTGTACCAGCTAGCATTGTGGTGACAGGCTGTGTTCAGCCTCAGTAAAGAAAAATTTTGGCAATCCTTTCACTGCATTTGCCCATACCATGATGGACAAATGGGTGTATGTACCATGATGAACATACACCTGCTCACACCGTACTGTTTAGCAGCTTTTGACCAAAAACAGCATAACCCCCATGCTCCACCTTCCCTATTCACCCGATCTCACCTTGACACCTCGAGTAACTTTTTGTGTGTGTGTCTATATCAGGATGAAAAAAGTCCTAAAAAAAGAACCTCACATTTTGCTGAAGGGGAAGAGGTGAAGCCAAAAAATGGCAGAAACATTATAAAGCATCAAAATTGATGAGTTCAAATACTGTTTTGAGCAGTGGGAAAGTGTCTCGAAAGCTGTATTGTGCCAAACGAGAGTACGTTGAAGGGGACTAAAGCTTAAATATGTAAGAAAAAATATACCATTTCTATAAATAAATTCTAGTTTTGTTTTGCTTTGTTTTGGGTTCCCCTCTTGTATAGGACACTGCTCTTTTCAAGTGCTATCATTTTGTTGTTTGTTTAGACCCTTGCAATAGGAATTGTAACTTTGGTAATTATAATCAAAATATGATATTTAACACAAGTCAGGACATTATATAATAAATATTTATTAAGACATTGTCTCCATTATATAATCTGTAATAAATATTGATTTTTTAGTACAGCATCACCCTTACAGATTGATTCAATCTCATTAGCACAGATTTCTAGAAGAAACTTTATGAGAAGCTGAGAATTAAATAAAAGCAATTTTATTTCTTTGAAAAGAGTAACCTACATACTGAGAAGATGACACAGTATATTGTTGTAGCCCAAAGAGCGCTCTTTATCTTTACATAGGGAGACAGTGAAAATAAGAGGATGCTCATTGGACTCCCAAGCCAGAAAGATATGGATTCAAACTCCAGATCTGCTGCCCAAGGGACCATGGACTATGGACTCATCAGGTCACTGCGTTTTACATGTTTATTTGTTATTTGTTTAGTCATTTCCACAATGCGAAAATGATAGAATTTTTCTGTGTGTGAGTTGATAGTGGTGAGCAAATTTAATTATACATATAAAGCTTTGAGCTTGAGAACTTGGCACACATTTAAGTAAAAGCTTAATAAAAATTAATTCCTAAAACAATTAGTAGCATTTAGATTTTGACTGCTGAGTTAGTCTGAAATAATGTCTTCATCATATGAGGAATCCCTGCTCTCCAAAGGGGTTATTATCATTAGAATGCTGACCATTTCATTCAGAGCCACCATCTGCTACTCATTAGGGTCTAAGTTTTTGTCAGTTCGTGGTACCCATATATGAATTGACAACCATATTTTAGTTTTGGTTGTTTAATCCTCAGTGTCTGGGATTGGTGAGTTTCGGCGTCTTTGAAAGTAATATTTAGCAGTGATTTTTTACTTTTTGGATTCTTTGGTTACAGTTCCAGATAATTAACACTAAAATAAGACTTCTTGGGAGAAAACTGTTATGACCCCAATAATTGATAGTTGTATTCAACACATGACTCAAGAAGGAACAATCTGGGAGGCTTAAATATCCAGATTCCAAGCACTTTTTCTACAAACACATTCCTTATGGGGACTCGTCCTCAGCCCCCAGATGTCTTTATTATAATCTTTGATTTTTAAGAGGAGAGAACTTGATGAGCCTTGTTTTCAAGTGTCTCCACCACCAACTCAGTCAGACATTGGGATGGGTCAAGACACTGGTGGATTTACAGAGACCTCTAGGAAAATCTCTGTGAATTGAGTAATCATTCTGACAAATACCTAGCACTTGGAACAGCCATACTCACAGTCACCTACATCAACTAAGTTTCTGAGGCATTCCATAAGGACAAATCACAAAATAATTAAACTTCCATAGAGTTCAAGGGGGAAGTGGATGGGTGGGTATGTCATTTCTTTTCTACATGTAAAGGGAAACATCTTCTGTATGATTTTCTTTAAAGAACACATAAAGAAGAACAAAATTATGGACTTTACAGCAACTTAGATAGATTTAGAGTCTATAATACTCAGTGATCTATCACAGTCACAAAAACTGAGTACCACATGTTCTCACTCATATGTGAACCCTGAAAACTCGCCATAATACTATAAGAAATTGATTGACAGTAACTGGAAACTTCCAGGGAAGGGAGGGGGCACATAAAATACAATAAGGGTACCTGAAAAACCAGGTGAAGTGGGGACCAAAGTGAGGTGCAAACCTTACCCTTATGATGACCATCTGCATCCCTAATCCTGAATTGTACCCCACATCTTTTTTAAAAAAAGAGCACAGTTCTATTTCCAGTGCCATTGCAGGTCTAAAAGTGAAGATGGAAATAAAGAAATGGAGTGTAAGAAAAGTTTTATGGGGGGGGGGCTCAGAGAATAATTTTAATTAAACCAGCCCTTTAGGAAATATACTAATATGAAGAAAGACATTCATTTAGTGCACAGAAATGGCTTGTTACTGATCAACACCATGTATAATTAGGTTATTGAAAGCAGTTATTACAACTTTGGTTAAGTTCATCACTGTGGCTACCATGAAAATTTACCTCTCAGATCTTCTATCATAGGGAGCCTAACTGAAAGACGGTCCCAGTTACTTTTGTCTGAATCTAGGACATTTATGTGTATGGGAGTCAGAGACTGAGTACATCAGGGATAATAATGCAGTAATATTCTTGCAAAGGACAAAACTCTGATGAGAAATTTTGGCTTACAAACATCTCATTAACCATCCCAAATCATCTTAGATGTGTACTCTATGCCAGCAGTTCCCAACTTTTTTGGCATCCGGGATCAGATTCATGGATGACAATATTTTCCATGGACAGGGAAGGGATGGATAGACCGATATCATCAGACATTAGTTTCTCATAAGGAGCATGCAACCTAAATCCCTCACATGCATAGTTCACAATAGGGCCCATGCTTCTATGAGAATTTAATGCTCCTGCATGTGTGACAGAGTGGAGTTCCAATTACCGCTCACCTGTTGTGCAGCCTGGTTCCTATCATGCCACGAACTGCTGTGGTCTGGGGCCCAGGACTGGGACAGCTGTTCTAGGTTAACTGTTCCTACCCACCCATTGCTTTTTCCCTCTCAGCTTCACCAGGAACAGAACTTCTCTGAAGTCTGATGCCTCTTACAACTTCCTTGGCTCCCCTTCCATTTTGCTTTCCAGGTGTTTTCCCAAATAAATTTATTGCACAAAAGATTACTTCAGTTTGCCATTTCTTGAGAATGATGAGTAGATAAAACAATCATAGCTTCAGTGGAAGGCAGGTGTGTGTGAAGGTCAAACTAGGCCACTTCCCAGTGATTTGATTCTGCACATGAGTCTCTCAGCATATTTCCAAATGTTTCCCTCTCACATGGGTTGCCCAGGAGTGGTCAAAACTGTGAATGGGAAATCCAAGCATGCTAAGCATCAGTGACAGTCCTCTGCTGTTCTTCATTTTGCTAAGAGGAATGCTGAGTTCACAGAAAGCACTTAGGCAACTCGTGATTTTTTTTAAATTTTGGCACTTACACTATAAAAATTATGAAAGTGAGATACTCATATTTTTAATGCCAGATGTACATGGAATCAAGGTACCAAATCACGTACACTTTTGTACAATTAAAGGCTGGATGCTGGTTGGTAGTCTGATTATTGTCCCTCCTGGAGCTTCCACATATCTGTGAATTTTCTTTTTTTTTATTATGATATTTTGGGGTACAGTTA
>NW_006964842.1:0-526 GCF_000164805.1 Carlito syrichta
CCTGCTGACATAACTATCTAGCTACCTAGCTAGCCAGCTGTCTAACCAGGTGACTTAACTAGGTGACTGAACTATCTAGCCATCTGGCTAGCAGGTTGACTTAACTACCTAGCTACCTAGCTAACCAGCAGTCTATTGAGCTAACTTAACTAGGTTACTTAACTAACTACCGAACTGGCTAGCCAGCTGTCTTAAATAGCCAGATAACCAGCTATGAAGCTGGCTATACAGCTGACTTAACTTACTGGCATAACTAGCTAGCAAGCTAACTTAGCTAGCTGACTTAACCAGCTAGCTATCTAGATCACCAGCTGGCTTAACTAGCTGACTTAAAGATCTATATAACTGACATAACTAGCTGACTTATATAGCTAGATTCCTAGGTAACCAACTGACTTAACTAGCAGAAATAACTAGCTAGCCAGATGGCTAGCCATCTGTCTTAACTAGCTTTTTATCTCACTAACCAGCTGAATAGCCAACAGACATAATGAGCTGACTTAACTAGCTAGGAAACAGGTTGCCA
>NW_006964843.1:0-685 GCF_000164805.1 Carlito syrichta
AGCATCAGGGTTTTGACGCATGTATCAGGGAAAGGGAGTACTCATAAACAGGCAAATGCACGGGTGTTGCTAAAAATAAGGAATCTGGGTTATATAATTGCTCAGTCCTGAAAATCTTCAGGGCATCTTGCTGATGGCTAAAGAAGAAACAAGGATTCGAGGCATATATGTGGGTAATAGCAGTCCTCATATACAGGAAACTACTTGGCCTCTTGCTAAGAAAAAAGAAGAAATCAGTTTTACACCGTTCCTCTATAAATAAATCCACATGGCGTTTTACTAAGGGCTAAACAAGAGTCAGCGTTTTGAAACAGGAATCTAGGGAAAGAGAGTCCTCATATACAGGACACTACACTGACTCTAAGGAAGAATAAAGAATCTTTGTTGTATGAGGCCTCAATCCAAAAAATTCCCAGGGTGTCAGCTATGGGACAAACAAGAAACAGGACTTCGAGCTCCCCAAATGTTTTGGAGCAATTTAGCATGCAGATATTACGAATCAGTCACTTCAGGACTCCTGCAACATTATGGTCCTCTTGAAAGTTGTTATCGAGTATCGGGCACTCCAAGTTGTTAGGTTCCTCGGAAAAACAAAGGCCAGATACCAGGATAAAAAGAATCTTCTTGCCATATTTGGATGTAACTTTGGTCTTAAGGTGAACCCTGTAATCCTTCACCTTCCGTT
>NW_006964844.1:0-731 GCF_000164805.1 Carlito syrichta
CGATAATCTGGCTGGTTATCAGGTTGGTCAGGTAGGTGGCCTAGCTGGTTAATCAACTAGTTAAGTCACCTGGCTAGTCAGTTGGCTAGCTAGTTAAGTCACTGTGGTAAGTCAGTTGGCTAGCCCCCTCGCTAGCTTGTTAAAAAGCTAGTTAAGTCATTTGTATATAAAGCTGTCTAGATGGTTATTTCAGCTAGTCAATTCAGCTGGCTAACTAGGTTGTTAGCTAGTTAAGTCAGCTAGATAAGTCAGCTAGCTAGCTAGAGAACTAGCTAGGTATCTAGCTAGTTATTTCAGCTAGTAAAGTCAGCTGTCTAGCTATGTAGCTAGCTTGTTAAGTCTGCTAGTTTAGTCAGCTGGCTAGCTAGTTAAGACAGCTATTTAAGTAAGCTTGTTATCCAGCTGGCTAGCTAGTTAAGTCACTTAGTTAAGTCAGCTCTTTAGCCAGCTGGATAAAGTTAGCTAGATAGTTAAGTCAGCTGGCAAGCATGTGGTTTATGTATGTAGCTAACTAGTTAAGTCAGCTGGGTAGCCACCTCGTTAGCTAGTAATGTATGCTAGTTAATTCAGCCTGCAAGTCAGCTGGCTAACGAGTTCAGTCACCTATTTGAGTCAGCTGGCTAACCAACTGTCTAGCTCGTTAATTCTGCTAGTTAATTCAAGTGGCTAGCAATGTGGCTAGCTAGGTAGCTAGCTAGTTAAGCTGGCTGGCTATCCGGATAGCTATCTAG
>NW_006964845.1:0-666 GCF_000164805.1 Carlito syrichta
TTCCAGTTTAGCTAGCCCTGTCATTCTATGGGAAGCTCTAGTTTGTTTGGTTTTTTTTGAGTTGGAGTCTCACTCTGTCAGCCAGACTGGAGTGCAGTGGCCGCTCCCGGCCACCGCAGCCTTGACCTGCTGGGCTCCAGCTATCCTTCTGCCTCAGTCTTCCAAGTAGCCGGAATTACAGGCCTGCACTACCACGCCCGGCTGATTTTTCTGATTTATTGTAGAGATGAGCTCTCACTGCCCAGGCAGGTCTCGAACTCATGGGCTCAGGCAATCCACTCACCTCAGCCTCCCAAAGGCACGGGATTACAGGCTGAGCCACCGAGCCTGGCTGGGAAACTCTAGTTTTACAGATCATGGCTTAGGAACTCTGAGATACTCTAGAACAACAATCAGTAAGTTGGTTATATTCTTTGATGTTCAGTTGCTATACCTTCTCTTAGATACATTATCCCCAAGGATTTAGATGATCATTTTTGTACATTTGAATACATATCAATCTTGGGACCTTTCTCATGGAAGGCATGTAATAGATTTTACTGATAACTCATAATAGTAATAGAGTTTTTATGAATATTAATAAACTCATATTACATCCTAAGAATAGGCACTATGGGTGTCTTTTTTCAGATGAAAAATGAAAAACAAAATAGCAACCTTTTGAAA
>NW_006964846.1:0-759 GCF_000164805.1 Carlito syrichta
CAGAGTAGGACTCCAACTCAAAGAAAAAATGAAAATAGCAAAAAAAGGTAGAGCATCCATTTATGTATGGAGTTGAGATCTCCTCGACACTCAGGGAGGCCAAGATGGGAAGATTGCTGGAGCCCAGAGGCTTGAGATCAGGCTAGACACCATAGCAAACCCCGAACTCAAGCCCAAGCAAAATCCAGATAAACTTTTGACCAACATCTCCCCATTTCTCCCATCCCCCACCCATACATATTTTAGAATAAGCTTTTTGATTTTCATTTAAAAGTTGGTTGAGGTTACCATGGATTACTTTGGGGAGAAATGCCATTGTCATGATATTGAGTCTCTATCAAGCCTCTGGTGGAGGATCGCCTCCGGCACAGAGTTCAAGACTCGGCAAGAAGAAAAGGATGTCAATTAAATGGAAAGGCTGTGATTGCAGAATTTTGGGAGTCCCAGGCTGATGCGATGGTCCAAGTTGGGCAGTTTGAGAGAAGCCTGGGCAACCTAGTGAGGAAAGAAAAGGAAGAAACAAACAAAGAAACAAAGAAAGACTCAAAGGGAGAAAGAATGAAAGGAATGAAGGGAGGAAGAAAGGAAAGAAAGATAGAAAGAAAGAAATCCATTCATCTGCAAACCTTCTTCCCCCAGTCCTTCCCATCTCCCCATATAAGAGGGTCCCCCCAGCTCAGCACCCTCCAGCCTCAACCCCCCCCATGGCAACACCCCATTTGTGCAGAAGTTCATGAGACTCCATGGCCAGTTTCCTCC
>NW_006964847.1:0-622 GCF_000164805.1 Carlito syrichta
CATGGGGACCCTTGTATGTGGCAGGGGTGTGGGGGAAGAACTTAGGGAAGAAGGTTTACAGCAGAATGGATTTCTTTGTTGACTTAAATTTTTCTTTCTTTCTTTCTTTCTTTCTTTCTTTCTTTCTTTCTTTCTTTCTTTCTTTCTTTCTTTCTTTCTTTCTTTCTTTTTTCCTTTCTTCCTTTCATCCTATCTTCCTTTCTTCCTTCGTTTCTTTCTTTATTCCTTTCTTTCCTCACTATGTTGCCCAAGCTTCTCTTATACTGCCCAAATCAGGACATCCTCTCGGCCTTCGCTCCCCAAACTGCTGTGATCACAGGCTTTCCATTTGGTTGACATCCTGGTCCCCCCACCTGGTCTTGAACCCTGGGCCAGAAGTGATCCTCCCGCCAAGCTTACCCTCACCCAAGGTTTTCTGGTTTTACTTGGGATCACGGAGGGGGCTTGCTATGGTGTCCAGCCTGATCTCTAGGTCCCGGGCTCGAACCATCTTCCCTTCTCAGCTTCCCAGACTGCCGAGGAGACAGGTGTGAGTTACCAGGCCGTCCCCACTCCCCTGATGATTTGAGAGTCATGCCCTCCCTTTCCCAGAGGTGGCCTTTGTGAGGAGCATGCGAGTTCA
>NW_006964848.1:0-816 GCF_000164805.1 Carlito syrichta
CCATCTGGTCAGATAAATAGTGGTCTCACTCGCTTTCTATCAGGTCAGCTAATTACTCGACTCACTTGCCTGCAAACTGGTCAGCAAACAAGACGGCTCGCTCACCAGCCAACAAGTCAACTAAATTGTCAGCTCACTCGCAGGCCGACAGGTCAGATAAGTAGTCGGCTTGCTCACCAGCTGACAATTCAGCTCACTGATTGACTCACAAGCCGACCAAATAGTTAATGGTGCTCACATGTCAGGTCACTCGCTGGCCAACTAGTTAAGTCAGGTAACCAGTCAGTTCATTCGCCGGTAGACTAGTTAACTCTTCTGACCACTCAGCTCACTAACTAGCCGACTAAAGTTGGCTGACAGGTCAACTCACTTGTGGGCTGTATAGTTAAATCAGCTGACAATTTGGCTCTCTCGCTGGCTGAAAAGTTAATTCAGCTGGCCAGTTGGCTCACTCACCAGCTGAGTAGTTAAGTCAGCTCACCTGTGGGCTCACTCACTGGCCTACTAGTTAAGTAAGCTAACCGGTAGGCTGACTAGCTGGAAAACTATTTAAGTCAGCTAACCAATCAGCTGACTAGTAGGCCAACTAGTTAGGTCAGAACACTGGACAGCGAAATAGTTAACTGAGCTAACTTTTGGGCCAAATCCTCAGTCAACTAATTAACCTGGCTAACTAGTTGGCCAACTAGTTGGCCAACATGTTATGCCAGCTAACAAGTTGGCCGAGTAGTCAGCTGACGTGTTAGCCATATAATAATAGGTTGAATCATCAGCAAACAAGTTAAGTCACATAGCTACTCATTACCAAACTAATTA
>NW_006964849.1:0-5336 GCF_000164805.1 Carlito syrichta
AGAGTCTAAAACAGTATCCAAATGAGAGAAGATTTTTTAGATTAGGGTAGTGACAACAATGATAGAGATAAATGGAAAATTTGAGATATAGTTGAAGATAGAATTAACAGGATTTGTTGATGGGCTGTGGACTATATTCAGATGTCAAAGAAAAGGGAGGAATCAAAGATATTCTTAGGATGTTGGCTAGGTGCAATGGCTCGCTCCTGTAATACCAGCATTTTGGGGGGGCCAAGATAGGAAAATTACCTGAGGCTAGTAGTTCAGGATCAGCCTGGGCAACATAGCAAGACCCTGTATCCACAAAAAATAAAAAAAAAACTAGTCAGGGGTGTTGTTGTGTGTTCTGTTCTTCTTTGTCCTTTGCAAATATGAATGCAATGAGTCCAGCTGGAAGTCTGAAGTATAAAGCTTCTCCAGTCAATTTCTCATCTACGTATTGTCACCAGTTTCTGGTGATGTCTCTACTTGCTAGCTTGGTGCTCTTTGTGCAGTGGGATATATATATAAAATGGATGAGCTTATTTTCCCTGATATTTCCCATAATGCTCCTCCTTCTCCCATTTGGTCAGTTAATCCTTATGGCATTCATTATCTTATGAAAGTTATATTGAGTGAGCTCCAGAAAAAACGTTTGTGTTCATAAACCTAGGCCTTCAAGTTAGACTGGGCGGTTTTTCTTTTTTGGGAATCTTGCCTATGACAGGTCTTTCAGCCATGAATCTTCCTTTTTCCTTCTCTTCTTCTTGCTAATACACGGTTTTAAAACAAAAAAAAAGTAGGCAAGTGAATCAGGGCACAGTAATACATGTTATGTCAAGACTAGCCCTTTTCACCCCCCTTGGGATTAGGTCAGAATTTTTCCTGAGGAAAACTACTGAGATTCTGGCCTGGTTAAGATGTTGTGTGGTATGCCATGAGCATTGCAGGATGTTTGGCAGTATTCCTGGTCTCTTCTAACTAGCTTCTTCCTAGCAGCACCTCCCTAAATTGTGACAAACAAAACTGTCCCCAGACATTGCCTGTGTACTCTCATTTATTTGACAGACTTATAACTTTTACTTAATTTACTGAACAAAATTATTGGATTGCATTTTTAAAAAATACAGACTACTCTAAGATGTAGGGAAGACATAATAAGTCTTATACGAGACTGTGATTTTATATGCACTGTGACCCCAAAGCAGAGTTGCCTACAGCCCGGTGGTTTAAGAAGAAATATCTGCATATAGTATCTAGTCATACCTAGCACTTCACTTTGGACTTTCCTTTAGGTACTATGAAATATGAGAGAAGTTCATTTTTTGAACTTCTCAGTACCCTACACTACTTCCATGTTCTAAATTGTGCCCTCCAATATGTTAAACTCTTAACTCCCAGTATATCAGAATATGACTGTATTTGGAGACAGAGTCTTTAAGGAGGTAATTAAGTTGAAATGAAATAATTAAAGTGGGCCCTATTTCAATATGACTGGTGTCTTTTTATTGAGAGGAAATTTGGATACCAGTAGATAGAGGGAAGATGATGTGACGAGACAGGGAGAAGATGGCCATCTAAAGTCAAGGAGGAAAGCCTCAGAGAAACCAACCCTGCCAACACCTTGATCTCAGACTCTCAGCATCCAGAATTGTGAGAAAATAAAAATCTTGTTTCTAAGCTATCTCGTCCATTAATACTTTGTTATAAAAGTTCTAGCAAATTAATATAACTTCCTGATCCCTAAATGACTACTACTGCTGACATCTACAAAATAAAAGATTGACTGGGAGAAAGCTAGACTAGGAATATTCTACAGTCAAGGAATTATGTAGCTATGGGAGTAGAATAACAACCAAAGAGAGAAGAATGTCTATCATATCAGAGACCAAACAAACAGTTAATAACACTGTCAAATCCATTCCTGGTGCCATGATGCTACTACAAAGTGCCACAGAATATAAACACAACTAAAGTGTAGGTGGAAGGCAATGATTAGTTGATATTCTTTTTCCATGCCTGGAGAAATGGAATGTAGATACCAGATTTGGACATTTTAAAAATTATGTAATTTTTTATATTTGGTTTATGGCCTGAGATATTGTGATGTGTTAACTAGTTCTTGAAGAACACAAACATTTTAGAATTGAAAACTATGAGGCATGTGGGCAAACTGTACCTCACTACTGATTTAAGAACAGAGGTCAAAGACAAGGTTCTCCCATGGCACAAGTTCTAACTACAGAACTTGGACTCCAGCTCCCGACCATACCAGGACAGAGCTCATTGTTCCCCCCTATCACATAGCTCTACAGTTTCAGGACCAAGGTCTTTTTTCTAAGTTGCAAATTCAGGCTGGCTAGATTCTCATGTACCCTGAAGCATACAATGAGTCAAGTAGTACACCCTCATTTATTAGACAGACTTGGACCTTTTACATTATTTACTGATGATTGCCTAAAGCATGCCTGGATGTATTACGTACTTTGGAGGCTAAAATCTAATAGAAGACAGTGTTCTCTCTTCTATAACCAGTTGTTTATCCAGCACAGGCCACATACTCTAGTGAATAGTTCTTGATACAATCTCAAATGCCTCTAGTTCCTTGCCCTGCTCATGTTGACTTGTTTCCTGTTTGTCTCTTGATTGTTTCAGCCTAGGTCTATACACAAAATTCTCCACACAAAACTCATTGATAAGAAGGTGTAACTTTCCCTAAAATATTTTTCACTTGCTCTGGGAGAAGAAATCAAGAGGACTTGGAGAAAAGGGTAGAATTTCCTCTGCTCTGGGGGCATGAAAATGTGAAAGAGGTGTCTAGAAGCAAATGTGGCTGAGGATGGACACCACCTCAATTGCCTTCTTAATTTGACTTTTAATACTCCTCTGGCACTAAAGGTCTGCTTTGAGAAAAACAGGTCAGCCGGGCTGACCCCAGCTGCCAGCAGATGAGGTCTTGGAGTCCCTGAGTGGAGGGCATCCAGAGGAAGGTGATTGGCTTGCAACTTCTCTCTCCTTGTCCTGTTACTTTAAGCAGGTGATTGTTGAAAATTTTAAAGCACTAAATGATGGAGAAGAGAAATGGTTGCTAACATAAATTGTATGTTACCAACATCATCTGTCTCACAAGAAATTTATGAGTTTTGTATTATATTAGTTGGTATTATATTATTATTCTCAGTTTACAATATAAAGAAATTGAAGCCTAGGGATATTAGGCTACTTGTTCAAATTTACCCAGCAAATATGGGTCAGATCAGGGCATGGATTTAGTTTCCTCCAATTCCAATCCCACATTCTTAATTCCTATATTATACTGCCTCTCAAGGAAAGTGACAACAGACCTCAATTTCCATATCTGTCAAAGGAGAAGACTGGACTTCAAGTGCTCTAGCCCTCTAGTACTAACATGCTATCATTTTCTTGGAGACTTATGAGTAAAATGATTCCCGTTTAAAACACATGCAAAAGCACTATTTGTGAAGTTGCCATATGTTTTCAGCAGAAAGCTTATACTTATTTTCCCAAGGAATAGTGTGCTAAGAGTTTTTTTTGTAGGTTGGTGTTTATGATGAAATATTTCATATGATTTTATGCTTTTAATATGTTAAATATTGGGAAAGTAATGGAGAACAAATATGTTTGTTAAGTGGCTTAAATCTAATTGTCTTCAGTTCTAGGTTACACAGAACTATATATATACTTCCAAAAAGAAAACTATAATGATTGCAACACATGAGAGTCCAAGATGATTTTCAAGCATTTAAATTACTCATGTTTGTGATTACTGTATCACTTAGGACTGAAGTCAAATTAATAAAAGTTTGAAAAAAGAAATTTATAAATAATTTCCAAATTTTCAACTCTGTAAAAGTGTTTTTACAATATTTACAACTCTTAGTGACATTTTTATTTTTAGGTTCTTTTAAAAAATCTAGAACAAACATTTATAATATCACAAATGTCATATTTTTTTGTTTGGTTTATTTGCCTTTACTGAATCTTTTATATTCTTCTTCCATTCTACCTGAAATTTTCCAAGAGAAAAAAATCTTGAATATGGAGTTAGATAGATACACAGGTATTAAATGTGCCCATACTATTCTAAATAATGACTGATACTTTTAGATTGGTCAAAGTGTCTTACCTATGTATATAAAGAGAGCACTGAACAGCTGCATCCCATCAAGTGAAATCCGATAAACTCCTTTGTTCTTTTTCTGACTATTTAACCTACTCTGTGAAGTCATGCTAGCTGCTCACACTCAGATAATAACTAAAGTACTCTGACAACTTCTAATAACAAATAAACCATCTCTCAGTACAGTAAGGAAACCATCTGGAGTCAGTGCTATCTAATAGAAGAGTTTTATATCTACACTGTCCAATAAAGTAGCACTTGACATTTGGCTAGTGTGACTAATACACTGGATTTTTAATCTTGCTTAATTTTAATCATTTTGAATTTAAATTTAAATAGTTGCATGTGACTAGTGACTATGGTATAGGCTAATACAGGTTTAGATCAGGGTGTTATTAAAACCTCCAAACTTTAGTAAGTCTAACTTATAGGAACAGAGTAGAAGAGTGGTTGCCAAGGATTGGGGTATGATGGAAATGGGGAGATGTGAAACAGTGAACGGGTACAAACTTTATATAAGATTAATAACTTCAGGGAATCTAATGTATAGCATGGTGACTATAGTTAATAATACTGTATTATTTACTTGAAATTTGATAAGAGAGCAGACTTTAAGTGTCCTTACCCTACCACCCCCATATACAGCGGTAACTATGAATAGTGAAGCATATGTTAGTCTGTCATAATCAATACACAATATATATACATATCAGATCATCATGTAAATCTTGAATATATACAATTTTCATTTGTTAATGATATATTTTTATTTTTTTAAAAGCCTCTCTTTCTCACCTAGTCCAAGACCCTTTGAGCTTAGAAGCCTGCAACAAAGATGGAGATTGTGGTAAGCTGCTCCCTTCATCCTGTCATTTCACTGAAATTTACCTCCAGCACACACCACCCAGGAAACTTATCTTCAGTGGTGAGGGGCATTAGGTGGGTGGTGAAAAGACAAGTACATGAGCAAGGACAGGCACCAATGAAGCAGTGTAAACTCGGGCTCCAACCAATGTTTACAGCAGATTCTTTTGGGATTGGTTATGATCTACATTGCCTCCATTTTTGGTGTGCTGCTGGAAGCCTCCTGTAGTAATTCCCATGATATAAATAATACATTTTCCTCCAGCCACTTCTGTTCCTTCTCTCACTTTGGGAACCTGTGGTCTTTACCCATTATTTTCAGTGATGGGGGAAGTCATCTTGCCTCTCCTGG
>NW_006964850.1:0-457 GCF_000164805.1 Carlito syrichta
TTATCCAAGAACATATCCACCAAATAAAATGTGTGGGCATGTTTATTGCAGCATTGTTCACAATAGCAAGAACATGGAACCAACCGTGCTGTCCATCAAAAGAGGATTGGATAAAAAAAAATGTGGTATATATACATGATGGAATATTATGCAGTCATAAAGAAGGACAAAATCATGAACTTCGCAGCAACCTGGATGGACGTAGAGCCTATAATACTGAGTGATCTATTACAGAAACAAAGAACTGAGTACCACATGTTCTCACTCATAAGTGGATCTTGAACAATTATCATAATACTATAAGAAAGTAATTGGCAGTAGCGGGAAACTGCTGGGGAAGGGGATGGGTGGGGAGGTGCCAGACCTGAAAAAGGACACGCTTGCAGACTGTCCTGGCTTTGTCCTCTCCACCTCCACACTCACACTGAATTCGCACAAAAACTGCTTTCCCCACCAA
>NW_006964851.1:0-547 GCF_000164805.1 Carlito syrichta
TGTACTTTCGAACCTGAATCTGGCATCACAGAACAAAGAAGATTTAGGGTCCTAAAAAGCCATCTTTTGTGGATTCTCAGACTCCAGGGACCTTGCAAGCCACCTGTCTTTCCTCCCTGATGTCTGCCATATATAGAACTTCATCTGTGTGTCAACAAGCCTAGAGTGTCCCCGCCCTCTGTCTCAGCAAAGCATCTCAATCTCACCTCCTGACAAGAACTGCATATGACCAGTCAAGACATCTTTGAACCCACCTCTGATCTGCAAGGCGCCACTTGGAAATCCCTTCCTCCTTCCCTGGACAACCCAATGAGAATCTCACATGTATTGATTTGTGGTTTCTTTCTTTCTTTCTTTCTTTCTGAGTTGGAGTCTCACTCTGTCACCAAGACTGGAGTGCAGTGGCCACTGCCAGTCACCACAGCCTCGACCTGCTGGGCTCCGGCAATCCTTCCGCCTCAGTCTTCCAAGTGGCTGGAACTACAGACGTGCACTACCACACCCGGATAGGTATTATTTTTATTTATTATAGAGATGAGGTCTCACC
>NW_006964852.1:0-573 GCF_000164805.1 Carlito syrichta
GGTGGTGTGGGAGGCACCGGGGATCAGCTGCACAGCTGGACACTGGATCCGGGGTGCCATCAACAGGCTGGGGTGGAGGAGGGGGTCAGGAGTTCCCTCCTCTGGAGCTGAGAACCTCCAATCAGCACTTCCTTAAAATATGCTGTTCCCTAGCTGGGCTCGGTGGCTTAGCCTGTAATCCTGCACCTTTGGGAGGCTGAGGTGAGTGGATTGCCTGAACCCGTGGGTTCAAGACCTGCCTGGGCAGCGAGACTTCATCTCTACAATAAATCAAAAAATCAGCCGGGTGTGGTAGCATGTGCCTGTAATTCCGGCTACTTGGAATGCTGAGGTGGAAGGATCACCGGAGCCCAGCAGGTCGAGGCTGCGGTGGCCAGGAGCATCCACTGTACTCCAGTCTGGGTGACAGAGTGAGACTCCAACTCAAAAAAAAGGTATGCTGTTCCCTTACACAAGTATGGGGTCACATGCTGAGTGCCTCAGCCAGGGTGGGCCCAGAGCTCCAGAGTTCCAAAGCTCCAAAGGCATACTGTGAGTGGCGAGAGTGGCCCTGGTCCCCTCACAGGGTACTTC
>NW_006964853.1:0-683 GCF_000164805.1 Carlito syrichta
CTCTCCATTCCATTCCATTCCATTCCTCTCCATTACTCTTCATTCAATTTTATTCCATTCCGCTCCATTGCATTCTAATCCTCTCCATGTTATTCCATACCTCTCCATTCTGTTCCATTCCACTCCTCTCCATTCCAATCCTCTACATTCCATTCCATCCCTCTCCATTCCATTTCATTGATTTCCATTCCATTAATCTTCATTCCATTCCGTTAGTTTCCATTCAACTCCATTGCATTCCTCTGCAGCCCAATCCATTCTACTGAATTCCATTCCATTCCTCGCCATTCCTTCCATTCCATTCCATTCTATCTCATTTTTCTTTATTCTATTCCATTCCCTTTCATGCAATTCAATTCCAATCCTCTCCATTCCATTCCTCTCCATTACATCCCTTTCCATTCCATTCCATTCCTTTCCATTGCATTCCATTCCATCCCAATACTTTCCTCTCCATTCCATTCCATTCTCTCCATTTCATTCCATTCCTCTCCGTTCCATTCCAAAACATCTCCATTCCATTCCATTCCATTTCTCTTATTTTGTTAGATTCCATTCCATTCCATTCCACTAGGGTTCTACTCCATAATCCTTCCTCTCTAACAAAACTTGGAATGAGACTGCTGCTGTTCTGGAACTTTGATTAAAGGCCCAAAGCTGAGAACAGTGGGTACAGTTTATAG
>NW_006964854.1:0-693 GCF_000164805.1 Carlito syrichta
GGTGTTCAACTGGTCTCAAGATCCTGGGCTCCAGCCATCTTCCCTTCTTAGCCTCTTCAAGTGCCAAGGATACAGTCGTGATTTGCCCGAATGTCCATGATCTCCGAAGGTTTGAAAGTCACTCCCTCCCTTTCCCCAAGGCGGCCCCTGGGAGGAACGAGCAAGTCTACCTTGGGGAACAGGCAGGTGGTGGTCTGCGCATCCCCTCAGAGACACGCCCCTGTGCCAGGTACTTCATCTGGGGGATTCAGAGATCGACTCCAGATGACCTCTCCAGGGTCATGGGTCATCAGAAGGGAACTGGCCTCGCGTTTCGACCCTGAAAGGGTTGTGGAGGCCGGGCGCAGGGGCTAACGCCTGTCATCAGAGCACTCTGGGTGGCCGAGGTGAGAGGATGGCCTGAGACCCCGGGTTCAAGTCCAGCCTGGGCACCATGGTGAAACCTCATCTCTACAAGAAGCCAAAAAATTAGCTGAGTGTGTTGGTGTATGCCTCTCATTCTGTACACTCAGAAGGCCACGGCAGAAAGATGTTTGGAGTCCCAGTGATGGAGTTTGAGGTGGCCAATAACAGTCCTCGGTGAGCTGGCCTGGGTGACAGAGCGGGACTCCAACTCAGAATAATACCAAGCACCACCACCACACCACAAGTCAGCTCATGGGTACAGCCTGGGATCCTGGCCCTTTGGATGAC
>NW_006964855.1:0-659 GCF_000164805.1 Carlito syrichta
CAGTCTTAATTGACAGGATGGAAAAACTACCAAACTGGGAGGGGGCCTGAGGGAGTTGTACACGAGGTAGTCTTTTATTATTATGATCATTGAGTCCTATTGGCGCTTGGTTATAGCACAACCAAATATTTTTGCACTTTCTGTAGTTTAGAAACTTTTGGATGTTTTTAGTATTGTGTAACAGCCTTTGAGCAGTTTTTCCTACATGACTTGAACTTTGCTTTTCCTAAGATTATAATCAATTTTCCATTATCTAAATTTTTAAACTAATGCAGAGCCCAAATACTTACTACTTTGTAAATCTCCATGTTATTTTGGTTTATACATGTGGGCCCCAAATTGTCTTTTTTCTGTTTCCTTCATTTTAAATGGTTGGTGATTAAAAGTATCCGATTAATGGGATATTTTGTTGCAGAGTACAGCATTATGTCTTAGGTAGAGAAAATGCTAGGAGATTCAATGGAAATACTCTTTAAAAATAAAAATGGGGTTAAATATAAAGGGAAGGTGATTATTTTCTCTAAGGATTGTACATCTGTAACATTTAATCAAAATTAACAAGCAGGAAAATACAGAGTGCACCAAGAAAATTTACAAAAATTTTAGGAATGAAAATAGCTGTATTAAATTATGGTATGTTTTATTTTCTCAAATTTTTA
>NW_006964856.1:0-734 GCF_000164805.1 Carlito syrichta
CCCTCTGTGATCTGAATTCATTAGCATAGGTGGTGATGCCTTACTTGAATTCACTTTTGTAGAGGAGAAAACAGCAGATACCTATTAACAAGATTTTCTTTTCATTTTTTCCATAACTCACTGATGACTATGAATGTAATAAAATTCCTAGAGGACTGGCTGGCATGTTTGGTGTTTTTTGTTTGTTTGTTTGTTTTTAAACAAGTATCAGTTCATTAGGATGACCATTTTCATAGACCCCCCCAACTAGGTTCAAATCATTGCAGGTTTCAGAAAATCACTTAGTCAGTAGATTGATTTGTCAACTGATATGTTAGTAGGAACATCCTTCCAAGATCTACCTCATTCCAGGTTTGTTATCAATCTGATTCAGATTCACTTTCTGTGTCTGGCAGTGTTTTCTGATCCTGATTCAGCTGTGAGCCTTCCAAACAGATGCTATCCCTTCCCTCATGGTTCTATTCCTGAGCACAAATAATCCCTGAGTATTCATATGATGAGTACTTTGAAGAAAATAAAATAAAACAAAACTAGGATGGAGTATGCCAGGCTTCTGGACAGGGAGCTTATTTACACAGGGTGGTCAGAAAGAGTTGGCCTGAGGCGGCAATTATTGGAGAAAGACATAAAAATGCAGAATGCTGATGTTGTTGAAATTGATATCTTGGGATGAGAGCATTATGGAGAGATGAGCTAGCATGTGCAAATGCCCCAAGACAGCAGTGACTTCATCT
>NW_006964857.1:0-656 GCF_000164805.1 Carlito syrichta
CTCGCTCACCAGCTTACTTGTTAAGGCAGCTCACACATTGGCTCACTTGCAGGCTGAGTAGTTTAGTTGGCTCAACTGAGGGCTCACTTGTTGGCCCACTATGTAATTCTTCTAACCAGACAGCTCACTCGCCAACTGACTAAAGTCAGCTGAGCAGTCAGCTCATTCGCTGGCCGACTATTTAATTCACCTGGCAAGTTAACTCACTCACCAGCCGACAAGTTAAGTCAGCTAACCGGTAGGTGGATTAGATGGCCAAGTAGTTAACTAAGCTAACCAATCAGTCAGCTAGTTAGTCCACTTTTCAGCCAAGTTAGCTCAGCTTATTAGTAGGTCGAATAGTTAGGCCAGCTAACTAGTTGGTCAGCTAGTCAGCCGACTAATTAGGTCAGCAAACCAGTCAACCAACTGGTTAAGCAAGCTAGCTGGTGGGCCAACAGGTCAGTCAACTAGTTTGCCCAGCTAACTAGTTGGCCAACTATTCGGCCGACTTGTTAAGCCAGCTAACAAGTCGGTCGATTTGTCAGCCAATGTGTTTAATCAGCTAAGTAGTCAGATGACTCGACAGTCAAGTTAAGACACCTAGCTAACTCGTTAACCAACTAGGTTAAGTCAGCCTATTAGCTCATTTAACAACTAGCTAAAACAGTTATCTA
>NW_006964858.1:0-4337 GCF_000164805.1 Carlito syrichta
TGAATCTGGTAAGGAAGGTGTCTATCTGCATGGTCCTGAGCAAGGTGAGGAGTCCATCTCTGTTAAGTATAGGTCAGCTGGTATGTGGGGTCAGAGCATAGTGGAGTGAGGGAAAGCACTGGTATTGGGGTGACAGGCAGATAAGTAAATATGTAGAAGGTAAGAATCAGGCTTCTCATCTTACAGAAGAGATGGAAAGAAAGAATACTAGAGTAAGTAAAGTTTGTGGTGCCAAATTATAATTGGAGATTCAATGCAAATATATATGTTTAACTTGTGAATATATATATTTTTAAATTTCATGCTACACTTAAATAAGCCAGAGTTTTGTACAGAAATTGTTAATTCCAGGCCAGGGATAGTATTAGAAAAATAGATGATGAATCTAGACCATCTTGTTGAACCAGAAAATAGGAAAGTATTCAAAGAATGATAAAAATGTTTTAAAAGGATGCAGGATCTTGACTGAATAAACTCAGCAATATCAATTTTGGGACAATATGAGCATCAAAATAATGATGGTGGTGATGTTACAGATTGAATGTTTGTGTTCCTTCAAAATTCACACATTGAAGTCCCAATCTCAAGTGATAGCTTTAGAAGATGAGGACTTTGGATGGCATCAGGTGTAGATAAGATCATGAAAGTGGTGCCCCATGATAGGATTAATGCTCTTAAAAGAAGAGAATGAGGAACGAGGGCTTCTGTTTCCTACTTGAGGATATAATAAGAATGAGGGTCCTCACTAGAATCCAATCATGTTGGCACTCTGATCTCAGACTTCCCAGTCTCTAGAATTGTGAAAATTAAGTATCTGCTGTTAAAGCCACCTGGTGCATATTTCCAGATAGCATTTTGATTTATTTGATTATAGTAGTTTTTATAGCAGCCCAAGGTGACTAACATAAATGGATTTTAACCCTTAGCATAAAATTAAAATCTCTGAGTTTATATAATATCAATAAATAAATACAAGACAGAGAACATTTTTTATTTTTAGTGGGATTTCAAATCTTACTAAAGTATTAGTAAATGTAAAAGAAATTATGCTGTTATAAAGTCATTATTTTGCAGCAATGATAATAATTACTGCATCAAGGAATATAAGTGAATGTTAAGAAATAATAAGTGGGATGAATGAGAAAAAGAGCATTTGCATTGTTGTAAGTTGCAGAAGATATTTTAAGGCAGAAACAACTTGATCAAGAAGTCAACATCAACTTTCTCTGTAAAGGGACAGATTAAATTATCTACTGTCTAATAGGATGCACGAAGATGAATGGAACAGCATTTCAGTGTGATTCTTGAAAAATAATAACATAAATCTACTTATAAAGCAACATCAACCAACCCAAATTGAGGGAAAACATACAAAATAATTGACCTATAATTTTCAAAAGTCTCAAAGTCTTTAAAGTCGTGGAAGGATTCCTTCAGATTGGGAATACAATGAAACATAGAAACTAAAAATAACATGTGATCCTAGATTGGCTCAATTTTGACACTGTTAGAGAAAATGGTGAAAGCTGAATGCAATCAGGGTTAGACTGTAGTAATATACCAGAGTGATTTCCTGGTTTCAATGTTTGTGTTGTGGTAATATAGGAGACTAAGATTTTATAATCATTATAAATTGTAGTATTTGGTGGTGATGGAAGAGGAAAGGGTTAGGGAGTTAATTGGGTAAATAGAGGCAAAGGAACAGTGATCAAGGTGAAAACTGAAAACAAAGAATGAAGAAATATATATTATGTATATGATTGTATTTGTGAACCTATATGTTAGTTGTAAAGATGACCCTAAACAAGGAAAAAGGAAATATAAACATCTGGGTCTTTTTAGCCTTATATTTTGGGCATTTATCTTTAAACTGTACAAAAACAACTTCTGATTCAAAATCATTCAGGAAACAATGGTTAAATTAGGACAATTGTAGTGATAATCAAGTTTTGCTGTGCTTTCTAACCATTTCCTTATCAAAACTCAACATCAACTACTTTTATTTTGAAGGAAGCAGGTAAGGAATAACTCTGTTGAAGAGCTGAATCAACTTTTATTTATTTATTTTATTTATTTTAGTTTTTGAGTTGGAGTCTCACTCTGTCGCCCAGACTGGAGTGCAGTGGCCACTCCCGGCCACCGCAGCCTCGACCTGCTGGGCTCCGGCAATTCTTCTGCCTCAGCCTTCCGAGTAGCCAGAATTACAGGCATGTGCTACCACGCCCGGCTGATTTTTTTATTTATTGTAGAGATGAGGTTTCGCTGCCCAGGCGGGTCTCGAACCCACGGGCTCAGGCAATCCACTCACCTCAGCCTCCGGGATTACAGGCTGAGCCACCGAGCCCGGCTTGAATCAACTTTTATTGCTAGACAATTCTGCTTCCATCTCTGAAACTTATGTTTTCCTAATCTAACGTTTATTTGTTATTTTTTTAAAAACCATTTTTTGTATGGCTGAGGCAAATTAATGACTGGGACAGTCACAGAGATGAAGATGACATAGTTTTTCTTATTTTCTTTAAAAATTATTCTTGGATTTAAAGAATCTAAGTTTTAAAAAATGTATTTGAAACCAGAAGGGACAGTTAATTGAATTCTTTCGTTTTCTTAAGTGACTCTTCCCATGTAAATATGCTTTTCTTAATTTTAATCTAACATAAATTGTTTTCTTACCTTCAAATCAATTAATTTCTGACAGTTAAGTATAGAAATACCACAGGGATTTCTTAAGGTCAATTGAGTCTCCTGTTGCTTTCCCTGGACAATTGATACCCATTGGCTGTTTACTGAGTATACCTCACTAACACAGGTTTGTTTCTTTCTATTAATCAAAGTCTCAGGGAAATAAAAGTATTTGCATATTTAAGCGTTAATCAACAATGGCTGGCAGCATGTGAAGCAATAAACAACTTCAACACATGCAATAAACTCTGAGTTTATTTATAAAACAAAACAGTGAGAACCAGTCATTGCCAAGCTACTAAAGGTAATAGTGATTTCTGCTATTAAAATATTAGTAGATATTACATAGTTACCCAAGCAAATATTCTCACGATTCAAATTATTCCTATTTTATTTGACTTTTAAAAAATAGAATAGTTTAATTCTCTACAATTAAAAAGAGAAAAAAAGAAAAACTCTTTAACAATCAGGTTTTGAAACTGCAAGCCTCTCTTTTGGTTATACAATAGTCTTCTGGCATAAAACAAATGGAAATTTTTACTTCCTACTATAGTCATAAACTTTTGTTGAAAGAACATTTATAAGAAGGCATGAACAAAAGTAGGTCTCCATCATTTCCACAAAGATGAATTAAAAGAAACCAAAGAGTATCAGTTGGCTATAATCTTGAAAACGGAAATCTTTTGTTGCTTTAGAAGAGATCTGACAGAAATTTAGAAAAACATCACTAAATATGGAATAAAGGTCTGTTTGAAGTTCCACTTGCCCAGGGCTTCAATAGTTTCATTGATATACAATTTTCTAGTTTCTGTCTTTAAAATTCCTGACAGTTAAGTATAGAAATACCGCAGGGATTTCTATACTTAAATGATAAAGATTTTGTAATCCGCCTTATTGCTCTGGTGACTAGACTCTTCCAAGACAAGCTTTTTTTTTTCAGTTTTATGCACTATATTAGCATTTTGTACTGGATGATTCTTTGGGTGGTGGGGGAGGGGCTTTCTTGTGTATTTAGGTGTTTAGCAGCAGCCCTGGCCTTTTCCACTAGATGTCAGTAGAATCTATGCCCCATTTTGACAAACAGAAGTCTTCAGACATCACCAGTATCTGCAGGGGGCAAATTTGTACTCAGCTAAGATCTATTGCTTTTAATCAACCTCAAAATGCATCATCTGGCACCCAGACCAACTAAGATAAAAGTGAGACCATCTCATGAAATCTGGGACATATGTTTCCTGCAGTCAGAGATATTGTAACCAAGCATTTGTTACCCATCTCAAAACACTCTTTAACAATCAGGTTTTGAAACTGTTTCAAAACACTCACTTATTTGTATACTTCTCCCTGCTCTGCTGATTTGATTTTTTAGATTGGTGAAATCACAAATTCTATTTCATGTCTAATGAGCCATTTTTCATGTCTCTCAAAATATTCCCATTAGAGGCCACATATTTGTATATAGCAGGAAAAAAATCAGAGAATAAAATTCCATAATTTTAAATTAGGAGGAAATATTTAAAGCTAATCTACACTCAGGAGAATTTGGGGAGTACGAAGCCCAGGATAACAGATCAGCCGCAGCTCAGGAAGCCTTGTGTAAGTATGAAATCTTGAAGGAAGGTACTACTACAGATTAAGTATGTAGGCTGAGGTTT
>NW_006964859.1:0-724 GCF_000164805.1 Carlito syrichta
ATCTAGCTGCCTTAACTAGCTAGCTAACTGGCTAGTTAGCTGGCTAGCTGACATAACTATGTAACTGATTAGTTAGATAACTAGAAAGCTGACTTAAATAGCTAACTGACAAGCAACATGACTAACTAGATGACTTATGTAGCTAGTTGAATAGTTAGCTGACATGCTAGTTGACTTAACTAGCTAGCTGGCTAGCTAGCTGGCTTAACTAGCTGACTAGCTAGTTGACTGGCTAATGGCTAGCCAGTCGACTTAACTAGCTAGATTCCTGGCTACCAGGATGGCTAGCCACCTTGCTTAACTAGCTAACTACCTCACTGGCTAATTTGCTAGGCAGACGGTTAGATAGCTAGAGGGCTGGCCAGCTGGCTAACTACCTGTATTAAATAGCCAGCCAGCTGGCTGGACAGTCTGATAGCCAGCGGGCTTAACTAGCCCACCACCCTACTGGTTAACCGACTAGACAGCTGGTTTTGCTAGATGGCCACCTACCTGACCAGCCTATTAACTAGCCATCTTAACTTGCCAGCCACCTAGCTAGGCAGCCAGCGAACCAGATGACTTAAATAGCTGACTTAAGTAGATAGTCATCTGGCTAGCCAGCTGGCTTAACTAATTAGCCACCAAGATAATCAATCAGAAAGCCAGCTCTCTTAACAGCTGACTTTGCTATCTAGCCGGCAGGCTAGCCAGCTGACTTAATTTTCTAGGCATCCGCCTATCC
>NW_006964860.1:0-759 GCF_000164805.1 Carlito syrichta
CCTAGTTAACTAAGTAGTTAAGTCAGCTGGCAAGCCAGTGAGATACGTAGGTAGCTATTTATTTAAGTCAGTTGGTAAGTCACCAGTCTAGTTAGTGATGTTTGCTAGTTAAGTCAGTTGGCTAGCCAGCTGGCTATCTTTTACGTCAGCTAGTTGAGTCAACAGGCTAGACAGCTGTCTAGCTGGTTAATTCAGCTAGTTAATTCAAGTGGTTAGCCAACTGGCTAACTAGGTAGTTTGCAAGTTACATCAACTGGCTAGCCAGCTGACTAGTTTAAGTCAGGTAGTTAAGTCAGCATGCTAGCCAATTGACTTGGTAGGTAACTAGGCAATTAAGTTAGCTGCCTAGTCAGCTCTCTAGGTAGTTAATTCAGCAAGTTAAGTGAGCTGACTAGCCGGCTGGCTAGCTAGGTGGCTAGCTAGTTAAGCCAGCATGATAGTTCAATGGCTATCTGGTTAAGTCAGCTAGTGAAGTAAGCTTGTTAGCCGATAGGCTAACTAGGTAGCTTGCAAGTTAAGGGGGCTAGTTAGCATACTGGTCAGGTACGTGGCCTGCTAGTCAAGCCATCTGGCTAGCCAGCTGACCAGCAGGGTGGCTGTATAGTTAATCCAGCTGGCTATCTGTCTGTCCAGCCAGTCGGATGGCAATTTAAGCTGGCTGGCTACCCACCTGGTCAGCCCACTAGCTAACTACCTGGCCAGCTAGCCAGCCAGGTACCTAGATATTTATGCCAGCTGTCTAGCCATGTAGACAACCAG
>NW_006964860.1:2113-3649 GCF_000164805.1 Carlito syrichta
ATTTAGCTAACCAGTTTAGTCAGCTGGATTAGTCAGCTAGCTAGCTATTTAGCTAACTAGATAAGTCAGCTGGTTGAGTCAGCTAGTTAGTTCATTAGCTAACGTGTTAAGTCAGATGATTAAGTCAGCTAGCTAGAATGTTAGATAACGATTAAGCTAACCACGTAGCCATCTGGTGAAGTCAGCTAGCTAGCTAGGCACCTAACTATTTAAGTCAGCTTGTTAGCTAGGTAGATAGGCATTTAACTAATTTCTTAAGTCAGCTGGCTAGCTAGGTAGCTAGCTAGTTAGCTAACTAATTAAGACAGCTGGCTAACCAGGTAGTTAGCTTAAGTCAGTTAGTAAAGTCCGCTGCCTAGCAAGCTGGGTAGCTAGGTAGTGAGCCAGTTAAGTCAGTTGGTTAGACAGCTGGCTAGCTGGTTAATTCAGCTAGTTAAGAGAGCAGGCAAGTCAATTGGCATTGCAGGTAGCTAGCTAGTTAAATCAGCTAGATAGCTAACTGGTTAGCTGGTGATGTCAGTGAGTTACATCAACTGGATAGCCACCTGGGTAGCTAGTTAAGTCAGCTAGTTTAGTCAGCTGTCTAACTAGCTGGCTACTATGTAGCTAGCTAGATAAGTTAGCTTGCTAGCCAATAGGTAGCTGTTCAATTGAGCTAGTTAAGTCAGCAAGCTTGCCTACTGACTAGGAAGATATCTAGCTAGTTAAGTGAGCTGACTAGCCAGCTTGCGAGCTAAAGTCAGCCGGATAGGTCAGCTGGTTGGCCAGGTTGCTAGATAGAGAGCCAGTTATTTCAGACAGCTCTCTAGCCAGCTGATTTGCTGGTTAAGTCATCTAGTTAAGTCACCTGGCAACCACCCTGCTAGCTAGTTGTCAGCTCACTGTCAGTTGGCTATACAGCTGGTTAGCATGTTAAAAAGTTAGTTAAGCCAGATGTCTAGTCATCCAGCTAGCTAGTTATTTCAGCTAGCTAAGTCAGCTGGCTAGATAGGAAACTAGATATATGTCAGCTAGTCATGTTAGGTAACTAGCTAGTTAAGTCAGCTAGTTAAGTCAACTGGCTAGCTAGATAGCTAGTTAGGTAGCTAGTTACTTAAGACAGTTAGCTATACCAGCTGGCTAGCTGGGTAGCTAACTGGTTAAGTCAACTCGTTAAGTCAGCTTGTCAGCTTGTTAAGTCAGTGAGTTAAGTCAGCTGTCTAGCCAGCAGCCTAGTTAGGTAGCTAGCTAGTTAAGTCAGCTGGCTAGCCAGTTAGCTAGCTAGTTAAACAACCTTGTTCTGTCAGCTTTCTTGCCAGCTGATTAGCTAGGTAGCTATGTAGCTAAGTCAGCTGGCAACCAATGGGGTAGGTAGGTAGCTAGCTAGTTAAGTCAGCTGGCTATCCAGCTGGCTAACTAGGTAGCTAAGCAATTGAATCAGCCTGCTTGCCAGCTGGCTAGCTAGTTATGTTTCCTAGTTCAGTCTGCTGGCTTGACACCTGGTTAGCTCGGTTTCTAGATATTTAAGTCAGTTGTCTAGCCCGCTGGCTATATAGT
>NW_006964861.1:0-468 GCF_000164805.1 Carlito syrichta
GTCTGTAAAAATCATTTTCTAAAAATTGTTTTTTACTCACTAGGTATCTTTCTAGATTGCAAATATATAATCAATTTTATTACACACACATACTTTCAACCTTTAAGCATAAAAGTGAAAAACAAGTATAAAATTAAAATTTTTATTTTGTCTCTTGAAGCAAATAAAAATAGCTTATTCTTTGAAATGATAGAGTACCTAATTGTATCATAAATATCTTCCAAAGTCAATCAGATTTTAACGTAATATGTAAAGAGAGTAGGATTGAAAATAAGTGTTAGTGTAGCACTAGTGATATCAGAGATTATTTTAATTTACTCATAAGCATACATTTATACAAGCAAAATGTTGATTTTAATACAAATAGAAATAATCGAATTAAATTTTATACAAATGGCTTTACAGCTATTATAACTTGAGATGAGGGTAAAGTCAGAATACAATTTTTAAAAACTGAGTTGATTTAAA
>NW_006964862.1:0-673 GCF_000164805.1 Carlito syrichta
CATCCTTTGTCCCATCTTGAGTGAAAAGGAACTTCCAACATGGTCCTTATCCTCCTTCTCAAAGGCTGGTTTGCAAACCCTGCACTATCAGCTCTCTCCTTCTTCCCTTGGGTGACTGTGGTATGTGGTGGGAGAAGGGAAACTCATGAAAGCTGGAGTTGATCAACTCTTAATGGCCCGGCTGTGTATCTGGAATTTGGAAGTAGGTTTTTCAAACTCAGAAACTGAAGTTGTCTGCATGATAATCCATCTATTTTCTGTAAGTCACCAGGTTCAGTAAGGGGCCAAAAGGAACTTCCAACATGGTCCTTATCCTCCTTCTCAAAGGCTGGTTTGCAAACCCTGCACTATCAGCTCTCTCCTTCTTCCCTTGGGTGACTGTGGTATGTGGTGGGAGAAGGGAAACTCATGAAAGCTGGAGTTGATCAACTCTTAATGGCCCGGCTGTGTATCTGGAATTTGGAAGTAGGTTTTTCAAACTCAGAAACTGAAGTTGTCTGCATGATAATCCATCTATTTTCTGTAAGTCACCAGGTTCAGTAAGGGGCCAAAGAATCATTCATGAATATTACAGTATCCAAAAGGAGCTCATCACCATCACATAGTTAATAAAAAATGTATTAAAACTGTTAATAATATATAATTCAAAGTGGTCAAAGTGGCTTAGCCTTTA
>NW_006964863.1:0-434 GCF_000164805.1 Carlito syrichta
AGACATTTGGGTCGTGGCTTTGGGAGACCGAGGTGGGGGACCACTGGATTCTGGGAGTTTGATACCAACCTGGGACATGTAACGAGACCTCGTTGTTCCCCAGAAGGCAAACACTGGAGTCACAGGTGGCCTGCCCATGGCCCTGGATACACCAGATGCGGTGGCTCCATCCCAGGGTATTCCTTTGCATCACTCTCACTGACAGAACGTATGAGTCCAGGCTGGGCACTGTGGCTAATGGCTTTCAGCCACATGCCCTGGGAGACTGATGCAGGAGGCTGCCTGAGCCCAGGGTTCGGAGACTAGCCTGGGCAAAGTGGCCAAACCTCATCTCAGCTAGAGGTCCCCAAAAACGAGTCAGGCGTGTTGGCCCCTGGAGTCCTGTCTGCTCAGGGACCAAGGCGGAAAAACAGCCTGAGTGCCTCAAGCCTAGG
>NW_006964864.1:0-421 GCF_000164805.1 Carlito syrichta
AGCTGACTTAACTAATTAGCTAACTAGTTAGGTAGCAGACTTAAGTAGCTGACATAAATAGTTAGCTAACTAGTGAGATAGTTGACTTAACTAGCTGACTTAGCTAGCTAACTGGTTAGCTAGCTGACTTAGCTAGCTGATATAACTAGTTGGCTATCAAGATAGCTAGCTGACTTGAGTTGGATAACGAGTTAGTTACCTGTTTTAACTAGTTGGTAAACAAGTTAAATAATTGACTTAACTAGTTGTTTAACGAGTTAGCTGGGTGACTTAACTTGGTTGACGAGTTGGCAGAATACTTAGCTGTTTTAACACGTTGGCTGACTATATGACCCACTTGTTAGCTGGCTTAACAAGTTGGCCGACCAGTTGGCAGACTAGTTAGCTGGGTTAGATAGTTGACTGACGAGTTGGCCCACTA
>NW_006964865.1:0-410 GCF_000164805.1 Carlito syrichta
CCAGCTGACTTAACCAGCTTCTTAACTAGCTATCTACCAAAGTAGCCAGCTGGCTGGCAAACTGAACTAACTAGCTGACTTAACTTGCTAGCCATCTGGCTGGCTCACTGACTTAACTAGCTGACTTAACTAGCAAGCCATCTGGCTGGCCTGTTTAATTAACTACCTGACATAACCAGCTTGCCAGCTGGTTAGCCAGATGACTTAACTAGGTAGCCACCTAGACAACCAGCAGAGAAGCCAGCTGATTTAACTAGCTTACATAAATAGCTAGCCACCTGGTTAGCCAGCTGATTTAACTAGCTTACTACCTAGCTAACCAGCTGGCTAACCAGTTGACATAACTAGTTGACTTAACTTGCTAGCCAACTGGCTAGCCAGCTGTCTCAACCAGCTGAATTAACTAGTTA
>NW_006964866.1:0-480 GCF_000164805.1 Carlito syrichta
AAGGGTGACTGGCTTTAGGGCCAGAAAAAATGGGACTGGGGGGAAGAAATGTACCTGGGTAAGCGATACATCCCTGGCCTTTCTTGGCATAAAATCCGAATTGCCGACAGAGAGCTAGTCTGGCTGGGCCACATTTCTAACCTTGGAGAGGAGAGCCTGGAGGAACCCCTCCAGGGGGCCTCGGGAACTCCCATACCAAAGTGGGGGCAGCCATTTGTGGGGGGATAGGGAAGGAAGGTGCCATGCTTGGGTGTCCCTCATTTATGGGGGGGTAGGACTGAGGGCAGAAGTTTTGCTGGTGAATCGGTCTCTTTGTTGACTTAGGTTTTCTTTCTTTCTTTCTTTCCTTCTTTCTTTCTTTCTTTCATTCTTTCATTCTTTCTTTCTTTTCCTCTCTCTCTCTCTATTGTGTCCTCACTAGGTAACCCTGGCTGCTCTCAAACTGCCCAACACGGACCTTCCTCTAGGCCTCAGCCTCTC
>NW_006964867.1:0-406 GCF_000164805.1 Carlito syrichta
AAAAAATAAATAATATATATAGTAAAGTAAAATAAAATAAAAGGAAATAAAATCAATTAAAATAACTCATTAAATAACTAACCAGACTTAGTGGTTCCTTCCTGGTATCCCAGCAGTTTGGGAGGCCAAGGCAGTAGGATCACTTGAGGCCAGGAGTTTAAACTAGCCTGGGCTTTCTAGCAAAACCCTGTGTCCATAAATTCAAAAATAAAATAATGAAGTAAGATAAAATAAAATAAAATAATAACCAAACCTAGTGTTTCCTGCCTGTCACCCTTGCATTTTGCACTTAGGAGACTGAGGTGGGAAAATTGCTTGAGGCCAGGAGTTTAAGATTAGCTTGGGTCTCATAGCCCAGTCTCTAAAAAATATAAATAATAAAATACTAAATTAAAATAAAATGAAA
>NW_006964868.1:0-3856 GCF_000164805.1 Carlito syrichta
TGGCTAGATGGGTAGGTAACTATCTAGCTGTCTAGCGAGCTTGTCAACTGGCTAGCCAATTGGCTTAAATAGCCAGCCATCTGGATGGACAGTGGGATAGAAAGCCAGCTTAACTAGCCAGCCACCCTGCTGGTTAGCTGTCTAGTCAGCCGGCTTCATTAGCTGGCCACCTACCTGACCAACCAGCTTACCAGCCATCTTAACTTGCCAGTCACCTAGTTAGACAGCTGGCTAGCCAGCTGACTTAATTAGCTAAGTTAACTAGATAGCCATTGGGCTAGCCAGCTGCCTTGATTAGCTAGCCATCCAGCAAGCCAGCCAGCTAGGCAGCTCACTTAACTTGCTGACTTTGCTAGCTAGCCAGCTGGCTAGCCAACTGACTTAATTCTCTAACTACCCACCTAGCAAGGTGGCTAGTCAACTGACTTAACTGGTTGACTTAACCAGTTAGCCAGCTGGCTAGCCAGCTGACTTAACTAGTGAGATACCTAGCTAGCCAGTTGGCTTGCCACTTGAATGAACTAGCTGACTTCTCCAGGTAGCCAGCTGGCTAGTCAGCTGACTCAAATATCTGACATAACTAGACAGAGACCTGGCTAGCCAGCTGACTTAACTAGTTGGCATCTCCAGCTAGCTAGGTGACTAGCAAGCTGACATAACTAGGTGGCTACTGACATATACCGCTAGCTTGGCTGCTGAATTAATTACCTTGCTACCTAGCTAATCAGCTCTCTATCGAGCTGGTTTAACTAGGTGAATTAATTAGTTAGACAGCTGGTTAGCCAGCTGACTTAACTAGCTAGCTACCTAGTTAGCCAGCTGGGAAGCCAGATGAATTAACTAGCTGACTTAAATAACTAGCCAACTGGCTAGCCAGCTGAATTAATTAGGGTGGTACCCAGCTATCCAGCTGGCTAGCAGCTGACATAACTATTTGACTTAACCAGCTAGCCAGCTGGAACAACTAGTAGACTTAAGTAGTTACCCAGCTGGCTACCCAGCTAACTTAAATAGCTCTCTACCCTAGCTAGCTAGCAGGCTAGTCAGCAGAATTAAGTAACTTACATAATGTGCTAGCCTGCTGGCTAGCCAACTGACTTAAACTTGCTACCTAGCTAGCCACCTGGCTAGCCAACTGACTTAGCTAGCTGACTTAAATAGCTGGCCTGCTAGCCAGACAGCTGAATTTCTAGCTTGCTATGTAGCTAGCCAGCTGACTAGCCAGATGACTTAACTCTCTGACTTAAGTAGGTAGCCAGCTGACTAGCCAGCTGACTTAAGTAACAAGTTACCTAGCTAGCCAGCTGGATATTGAACTGACTTCATTAGGTGGCTTTACTAACTAGCCAGTGGGCTAGACAGCTGACTTAACTATCTAGCTACCTAGATAGCCAGCTGTCTAGCCATCTGACTTAACTAGGTGACTTAAGTAGCTAACCAGCTGGCTAGAAGGCTGACCTAGCTGCCTAGCTACCTAGCTAGCCAGCTGAATAGACAGCTGACAACTTGCTAACTACCTATGTATCCACTGGATTACCAGCAGACTTAACTACCTACCTACCTACCTAACAAGCTGGCTAGTGAGCTGAAGTAACTAGGTTACTTAACTAGCTGTTTAACTGACTAGCCAGTTGACTTAATTAGCTAGCTACCCACAGAGGCAACTGGCTAGCCAGCTGATTTAACTTGCTGACTATAGTAGCTAGCAAACTAACTTAACTAGCTGACTTAATCGGCTAGCTACCTAGCTCACCAGCTGAGTTAACTAGCTGGCTTAACTAGCTAGCTACCTTGATAGCTATCTAGCTAGCCTGTTGAGTTAACTTGCTGACTTATAGAACTACATAGTTGACATAACTAGCTCACTTATATAGGTAGATTCCTAGGTATCCAGCTGACTTAACTAGCAGAAATACGTAGCTAGCCATATTGCTAACCATCTGTCTTAGCTAGCTTTTTAACTAGCTAACCAGTTGGATAGCCAACAGACTTAATGGGCTGTCTTAACTAACTAGGCAGCAGGTTGCCAGCTGACTTAACTAGCTGACTTAACCAGCTAGTCAGCTGGCTAGCCAGGTGACATAACTAGCTGATTATCTATTTAGCCAGCTGGCTAGCCCACTGACTTACCTAGCTGATTTACGATAGCATGCTGGCAAGCCAACTCACTTAACTAGCGATATACCTACATAGCCTGTAGGCTAGCCAGCTGACTTAACGATCTGACTTGAATAGCTAGCCTGCTGGCTAGCAAGTTGACATATCTAGCTTTCTATCAGCCTAGCCAGCTGGTTAGACTGCTGACTAAATTAGGTGACTTAACCAGCTAGCCTGTTGCCTAGCCAGCTGACTTAACACTCTGACATCACTAGCTAGTGAGGTAGCTATCTAGTTGACTTAACTAGCTAGCTAAATACATTGCCAGTTGGCTAGTCAGCTCTTTTAACTAGCTGAATTAACCAGCTAGCCAGCTGGCTAGCCAACTGACTTAACTAGTCTGCTATCTAGCTAGCTGTATGGCTAGCCAGCTGACTTAACTTGCTGAGTTAACTAGCTAGCAATCTAGCTGACCGACTGACTTATATATTTAGCTAACTAGTTAGTTCCTTAGCTTGCCAGCTGAGTTAAATAGTTATCTAACCAGCTAGCTACCTAGCTAACAAGCTGACTTAAAAAGTTTGCGGCCTAGCTAGCTTGTTGACTTAACTAGCTAGCTAACTAGTAAGCTTACTCCTTATCTAACGTGCTAGCTATCTGACATAATTATCTGATTTAACTCATTAGCTAAAGAGCTAGCTAGCTGACACAACCAGCTGGCTTAACCCATTAGTAAACTAGCTAACTACCTCACAACCTGCTGACTCTACCTGTTAACTAACTAGCTAGCTAACTGTCTTAATGATCTGATTAAATTAGAAAGCTAGCTTAACTAGCTGACTTAGCTTTCTGACTTAACTACTTAGCTAGCTGACTTCACTGGCTGACTTAACAAGTTAGCTAACTGACTTAACTACCCGAATTAGTTAGCCAACTCAGTAGCTGACCAACTAGGTGCTTTAATAACTATCTAACTAGTTAGGTAGCAGACTTAAGTAGGTGACTTAAATAGCTAACTAGTGAGCTAGCTGACTTAGCTAGCTTACTTAGCTAGCCAGCTGGTTGGCTAGCTGACTTAGCTACCTGACTTAACTAGTTGACTAACAAGATACCTAGCGGACTAAATGAGTTGGTTAACGAGTTAGCTAACCGTTTTAACTAGCTGGTAAACGAGATAAATTGCTTACTTAACAAGTTGGTTAGCGAGTTAGCTAGGTGAATTAACTTGTGGACTGACGAGTTGGCTGACTACTTAGATTTTTTGACACGTTGGCCGCCTAATCGGTCGACTTGATAGCTGAGTTAAGTCCCCCGACTTGTCAGCTCACCAGTTAGCTGGGTTAGCAAGATGACTGACACATTGGTCTACTAGTTAGGAATGCTAAATAGTTGTCTGCTCATTTTCTGCCCTAACTAGTTGGCCGACTAGTTGACTGATAAGTTAATTGACCTGACTAGTTAACTGACAAGTGCTAACTTGTCAGCTGACAACTTGGTTGACTACTTGGATGATTACTTAGCTCACTTTACTACTTGGACGGCTAGTTGGTGGACCGGTTACCTGCCTTAACTAGTAAGATAGCACGTGATCCAACTGGTGAGCTGACTTAACTAGATGGTGGACGACAGAGCCCACTGGTCAGGTGACTTAACAAGTTGGCAAGTGAGTGAGCCGACTGGTAAGCTGACTTAACTAGTCAACCAGCGAGTGAGCCGACTGGTCAGCTGACAACTAATCTGCTGGTGAATGAGCTGACTG